>NW_008580784.1:0-51595 GCF_000691845.1 Merops nubicus | reverse complement strand
CGCGCTGCCCTCCGGCTCCGGCCTGAACCGCGCCCGGCGGCCCTTGAGCCTCGCAGCCACCGCCCGCCCCGCCACTCGCCTTTTGCTTCGTCTGGCTCTGGTTTAATAGTTTAAGTTCCTTTTTTCCGTGGTTCGCGTTGTGGTGTCACTTCTGGTGCTTGTACCATAAACGCCTGCCTGCCCCTTAGCCCGCTCTGAGGGGTCAGTCTTAACGGACACCAGCTTAACTTAAATTCAGATAAAAATGGCTAAAATGGGGTGTAATAAGGGCCGTGCAGGGAGACTGAGTTGTGTCTCGGAGGGCTGGCTGCTCCTTGGTTGTGCGTGGGCGCTGGGGACATCTTACTGTTACGGTCCAGTACTGAGGGGGCTCACAGGAAAGCTGGGGAGGGACTTTTTATGAGGGCTTGTGGAGAGAGTATGAGGAATAATGGGTTCAAACTGGAAGAAAATAGATTTAGATTAGATGTAAGGAAGAATCCCTTCACCATGGGGGTGGTGAGACAGTAGAACAGGCTGCCCTGGGAAACTGTGGTTGTCCCATCAGTGGAAGCTCCATCTGTTGGATGGGGCTTTCCACAGCCTGGTCCCGTGGGAGATGTCCCTGCCTATGGCAAGGAGAACTAGATGATCTTTAAGGTCCCTTCCAACCCAAATCCTTCTATGATTTTGTGAGTACCTCAAATTTTGTTTTCCTGAGCTTCACCCAGGAGAAAATTGAGTGCTTTGGTTTTGTGGGTTAGAATGGTGGGTGAGAGCACACATGGGCAATGGGAAGTGTTGGCATGACTGCATGGGATTCTGTAGCAGCTTTTTCTGCCTTACGCAGCTTGAATTGAAGACGTTATTTCTCCACTTAGTAATCAGATGCGTTTATGATTCTAGACTGTCGGAGTTAGATAGCTCTTGTAATAAAACAACAGGAGTTGGAGTTTTTTTTTATTACCCCCAGGGTAATCTAGTGTGAAGCTGCTCTCTCAGATCACACTGTTCTGTCCCTGAGGTTCCTACAAGGCTCTTGTGACTGACAGCAAATGTGATTCTGCATTGCTTGGTTTATGGCGGTAAAATACCAGCTCTGGCTAGGAAAGGGACAGGGAGCTCTGCAGGTGGGAGGAGAATGCTTCAGAGAGCAGTCAGGAGCCCTTGATGTGCAGAGAATATGTTTTCCTCAAACAAAAAGCATCTCCTACACTGAATGGATGCTCATAGTATTTCAGATAAAATAACACAGCTTTTGTTTTCTGAGTTCAGAGCTTGGGTGCTTTGGTGCTGCTATGGAATGAGAAGTTGCTATTTTTTTTTCTCTCCTAGTACCTAACTTGGTGTTTGCTAATGCTGGTGTTTATAAACTCAACTCTGTACAAAAACTGTATCTTTTACGCTGCCTTATGTGGGTGCTGTCAGGATGTTTGGTTTGGTTGGCTTTTTTGTGGTTGCTATTTATCTTTATAACATGATATTTTCTCCCCCACTTCCTAGTCATGGCAACCTACACTTGCATCACGTGCCGTGTGGCTTTCAAGGACGCCGACATTCAGCGAGCCCATTACAAAACTGACTGGCATAGGTACAATCTGAAGCGTAAGGTTGCTGACATGCCTCCTGTCACTGCTGAGAATTTCCAAGAGAGAGTCCTGGCACAAAGAGCAGTAGCAGAGGAGCAGAACAAAATCACTGCCACTTACTGCACAGTTTGCAGCAAGAGGTTCTCTACCTTCAATGCCTATGAAAATCACCTGAAGTCCAAGAAGCACCTGGAACTGGAGAAGAAAGCTGTTCAAGCTGTCAGCAAGAAGGTGAAATTATTAAATGAAAAGAACCTGGAGAAGGGGCTGAGCCCAGAGAGTGTAAACAAAGACGAAATGAACACAGCTATTCAGCAAGCCATCAGAGCTCAACCGTCTTCCTCCCCAAAGAAGACACCTTTCCCTCCTGGTAATGCAGGAGGCTCACCAGAGTCTACGAGAAGTGCCAGCTTATCCCAGACTAGAGAGCGACCCGAAAAACCTCCACGGCTGCAGTGGTTTGAACAGCAAGCAAAGAAGCTGGCCAAACAGCAGGCAGAGGAAGATGATGATATGGAAGAAGGTAAGGCAGTAAGCATGCTGATGAGAGAGAGCTTAGGATAAGCTGTATTGTTGGGTTTGTGTAAAAGCCTTCTCCTGTTTCTGCAGTAGTACAACATTTTCCATTGAAAAAGGTCTTCCTGCTGGTTATATTTTCAGCTGAACAAAGGAGTTGTGTGGCCCGTGTCAGGGACTCTGTGTTAGTGTCTGGACCACCAGCTGTGGAAGATACTGATGTGTGTGAATCCTGAATATAAACTGTTACTAATGTGAGCCCTGTTTCACACATAAAATTGCAGGGGAAGCTTCCTTTAGGGAAGCTAACATAAAAGGTTACCCTAAAACTAACTGTGAAAATCAGATGAACAAAATTCCAGTCATGATCATTTGCTGCTGTCCCATCAGTCACTGTACGGATCTGTTGGAGGGGAGGTGGGAGTGTGGAACTCCAACTGCCTGTTCCTGCTGCTTCACCCTCACCACCTGTGTGGACACAGCTCTTTGATGGAGGTCAGCCTAGAAAGCAGACAACTGAAAAGATCAGAGCTTCAGAGTTCCCAGAAAAGGGTTATTTTTAACCTGGATGCTTCTAGTGCTGTGGTTGACAGTGCAGCTCCAAATGCATCTATGGGAGCAATTGTGTGGGATGATTGAAGTGCAGCAAGGGGACAGGTTTGAATGGAGTGGGGCTGTACCGCGTCAGCGCCAGCACTGAACCCGGCGTGTCGTGCTATTGCAGCAGTTGTGTGCTGGTGAAACTTCGGTTGCAGTGCGGGGAATCGGTTCTGCAGGAGAAGAAACGTCCAGCTCTGGGCGTGCAGCCTGACGCCTGAAGGAGGAGCCAGCTTGCCTACCTTTTGTATGAACGTGTTAGTCATAGCTTGTAACCCTGCAACCTCAGTTGGGTTCTGAACGTTAATTTTCCCCTTGAAGTGTTCGTCCAGGAATGTTTCCTACAAGTCCTGTTCATTCACTGTCAGGCTTTTAAAATGCTTAAGCTACATCCTATAGCACAGATCTGTGGCTAGCAGCCCACAACGCTGGGGAGCACCGTGTTCCCTGGTCTCAAACACTCCACACACATGGCAACGGAAGGGGACCAGCAGGAGTAGAGTACTGGGGAATACCTGTGGCAGCTGGATTTGTTCTGCTCCGTTTAGTTACGGATGGATGTGTGAGCAGGAGCATGTTTCCCATTGCTGCTGGAAACGAGTGTTTTCATGATTCTGACAGAGCTGTATTGTTTTTAATGAGCCACAAATATATTATTTTGCTGTGTTGAATTACATGTAGGGCTTCAAAACAGCAATGAAGTCTTAATAGGTGAGAAAATGACAGGCCTGATATTTTTTTCCCCTCCAACTTTTTTTATGAGCAGATTTGAGCTTTGTTGTGCATCTCACAATGAGATGTGTTTTACTGGCAGTGGTGTATTCTTCCACCTGGAAGTGACTGTGTGGCACTTACAAAATAATGCATTTTCTATTCTTATAGCTATAGTAGCTTTTTCTAACTTAATTCAGACTTGTTTTTCTTGGGAGAAGTAATCATATAATTTCTTTTTTTTTTTTTTTTTAATTCCTTTAAAAGACTGGGAAGATATGGATTCTGATGAAGACATTGGCTCTGAAGAAGAGATGGAAAGTGTGGGAGAAGAAGAGGAGCAGGCAGAAGCAGAAAGCACTCCTGTTGGGGCCATACCAGTCACGGACTGCTTGTTCTGTCCCCACCACTCAAGATCTCTCACAAAAAATGTGGCCCATATGACAAAAGCTCACAGTTTCTTCATTCCAGACATAGAGTACCTTGTGGATCTTAGAGGACTAATCAAGTACCTGGGTATGCCTGTAAACATCCTCTGATATTTTATCAGGATAATGATATATATTGTTGTTGCTTATTTCCACTTGGATATGACTTAAAATGTTTGGGGGTTTTGATTTTTTTTTTTTTGTGTGTGTGTAATATCTCAGTGCTGTCTAGTTCAGTATTTTGATTGTGAACAGGAACGCAGCATTTTGGGAGAGAGTGAGAGAAAACCCCACTGAGCAAACATGTGGTCATGCACCCTATAGGTCTTACTTAGTTTTCTAATGGAGATAAAGTTGTTCAGCTAACATGAAATTTAGGACAAAACTCTGTTGCTAAAGTGTGCATATGAACTGTGTTATCCTACTAACGGGTTGCAAGTATCTTCCTTGCTGGTTTACAATACTTGTGAGAGAGCTGAAAGCTAGAAAAAATGTCTTCATCAAAGTCTACAAATAATGATGAGAATAAACTAATTTTTGAGTATCAGGTAAAGAACTTTGTTGGAAACATGAGATTTGTTCTTGAGAATGCACAGTGGTCCATACCTTGCGGTATGAAATCTTTTAAGTGCATAGGCTTGTCCCTGAGGCAGCCATAGGGTCAAGGAACAGCAGGGCTTTTCTGGAAATGAAGGGCTCAAGGCTCTTCCTTGGTGTGTCTGCCTGCAGGCTGGGAAGCCTGCATCACAGGAACATGCACTACTGACTGGGGAGGCTCTGTTCAGGCTAACATAGGTGGCAATGTTTTCTGCAGGAGAGAAGGTCGGGGTTGGGAAGATCTGCATCTGGTGCAATGAAAAAGGGAAGTCCTTCTACTCTACAGAAGCAGTGCAAGCTCACATGAATGACAAAAGCCACTGCAAACTCTTCACAGATGGAGATGCTGCCCTGGAATTTGCAGACTTCTATGATTTTAGGTGAGGACACTTGTTGGAGTAGAGCACAGATGGGGTGAGACAAAAGGACAGTTGAATGTTACATCAGAAACTATTAATCATTCTTAACATTTGGTCCTGTTTCTGGTTCTGGGGCTTGTTTTGGGTAGCTGGTTCTCCACTTTCCTAGGTAAACATAACAATGTGATTGTTTCTCCTTTCCTGTGACCACTAATATCAGTCGTACATGAAAACATGTTTTGAATTCTGTTTTGGATGTTTGCTGTTACTAAGTTTAGATTTCAGTGTACCAGCAAAGACCGTAAAAGGGCACAACTGTCTCTTTCATTCCTATTTAGGCCAATTGTGGCCTTAATACCTACTGTGGATTTTTATTTTGTATTTTTTAAGTAGCTGGACTTAAGTGAAACAGGAGATCTGTAGAGGCTTGTTGAGCTTGCTGAGGCTTATCCCCAGCTGCGTTCATTTTGGTCAGAAAGACCTCCTGTTATGGAGACAGGTGGCTTTAACAGAGGTTCTGGAGCACTCGGTAGTTGTGCAGAGCTGGTGGGCTGCACAGTGGTGGCTTTTCCCAGGAAGTCACCATTCAGTGTGCAGCACCAGAACCGTGCTGAGTTGTAGAACTGGGTGGAGGAAGGGTGCTGCTTGTCTTCAGCTCCTGTTCAGGGCACGGTGCTCCTAGGAAGAAGTTTTAAGCCAAGGCAGGTGAAACATGGCAATGTTTGTGGCATGCTGTAGCTGTGCATGGCAGTTCTGTGTAAAAGGACTGGATAGCTGTGGTTGCTCACCAGGTATAAACCACCTACTGCTGCTCTTCCACAGGAGCAGTTATCCTGATCACAAGGATGGGGAAGATGCAGATGTGCCTGGAGGGCGTCCAGCAGAGAGAGATTTGGATTATGATGATGACACCATGGAGCTGATCCTTCCTTCGGGTAGGTATAGGACTTGTGTTGGGATGTACTTCCTTTGCTCTTCTCACAGCTGCAGCCCTTACCTGCAGCACAGGTCATCATAGTGGTTTCCTTTGGCAAGGGGGAAAGTAATTTTGCATGTAAGTGTCTTTGAAGATTGTCCTCACCATTTGTTATTTTCACTACCAAGTAGTTCAGCTTCTTTAGCATTAATGTGTATGTGGACTGGGGCAGGGGGTTCCTTGGCTCACTTTACCTCTTTGCTGTCATGCAGCTCACATGCCATACTCCAGGAGTTTCCACATCTTGTTTTAGTGCCACATGGAGAGCCTATAATGTAGATTACCTTAGGATTTTTTTGGTTTGGTTTTTTTTTTTTGTTTTTTTTTTTTTCTGAGACAGCTGGTGACTAATTTAGTAAACTAGTTCAAAGAGCCTTACTCTTGCCTTGTATAGCACTAGGCACTCTTGCTTGCATTTTTGTCTAGTTTTGGTGGATTTTGTACAGGGGTCCTCAGCCTTTTCATTCTGAAATGTGCAGTGTCAGCAGATTTCCTGAATATCAGCAAGTTACTTCCCTGGTTTCTTGAAGCAGCACTGCCTCTGCTCAGTCCCCTAATTAAACTTGTCTTTTCTGGTAGCTGCCTGTTTGTCACCTGAGCTAAGGCCCTCAAACAACAGCACTCCTTGGTTCTTTTTGCTCTTTAAGGCAGAGTGCAGTACAGCAGCTCTTAGAGGAAGTACGTTGACTTTGTAATAAAGTTTTAAGTGTCTTGGCCTTTTAAAAGAGTCTCAGCACAGGGGTTTTCCAGTGCTGACAATATGCTTGACTGCTGTGTTCCAGAAGCTCTGTTCCTTTATGCACAGTAAGATGTCCCCTCCTCTGAACAGGCGCCAGAGTGGGTCACCGCTCGTTAATGAGGTACTACAGGCAGCGCTTCGGTCTGTCAAGAACAGTGGCTGTTGCAAAAAATAAGAAGGCAGTGGGTCGGGTGTTGCAGCAGTACAGAGCTTTGGGATGGACAAATCAAACAGGTAAGTGACAACGTGAGGTTTTTGCAGAG
Source organism: Merops nubicus (assembly GCF_000691845.1). Taxonomy (NCBI): domain Eukaryota; kingdom Metazoa; phylum Chordata; class Aves; order Coraciiformes; family Meropidae; genus Merops; species Merops nubicus. The sequence continues at coordinate 44,841 of NW_008580784.1, read as the reverse complement.
GAGGAGGTTCCAGGATGTCATCACTCTACAATTAGATCAAGTTTGTTTCACTTTTGTGGGGTTTTGTGCAGTTGTTTGTCTTCCACTCGGTTTCCTTTCCTTCTTGGCATCCAAGCAGAATGAGCTACAGGAGGTTGGTTGTGTCTAAAATCCAGCACAGCCTCTGTGTGAGCCCTTTGGTTCATTAACAGGCATGTTTGTGGTGTTTGGTGACTTCGTAAGAGTTGTTGGTTTCTAGGGTAACAATCCTTTTCCCTACCTGTCAAAAATACCACTGCTTTTTGATGATTTGATGAAATCACTCTGACAGTCAGAACACTTATTTAGCCGGGGAGCAGGGATGCGATCTATATCCACTTTTGAATTAAAAGAAGTGCACACTGGAATGCAAAACAAAAGAACTGAAAAGAAGTGTGGGAAGGCAAGCACACAGCTAGCTGCTGGTGTAAACAAGCAGATTAGCTGGCTTGCGTAGAAGCAGTAAGCAAGTTTATGGATGCTTATCCCTCTCTCTTTTCCTCCTCTCTCCCTGAAGGGGCAGGCCTTGCTCAGCAGCGAGACATGCAGTACCTGCAGAGGATGAAGTCCAAGTGGATGCTCAAGACGGGAATGAGCAACAATGCCACAAAGCAGATGCATTTCCGGGCACAAGTCAGATTCTGAGCTCCCGAGAGCGCTCCCTGCAGCTGGCTTTGGGAAGGGGGATTTAGTGGTTTCTGGGTCAAGGATTCCATTATTTAAATGGACTGGGTATGTATCAAATGAGGATGTGCTGGTGTGCCTTCCTGTCTAGAAGAAGAGCAGGGGGCTTATCTCCTCCAGTTAAATAATGGCTGACCTGACTAAAAAAATAAAATATCTTAAATGGAATATGTGGCAAAATTTTCATGGCTAGGCATAAAGACACATGCATAGTCTTGCTGCCCATCTTTGTGCAGTCCATTCTTGTGGGGCATTTGACATTGTCTGAATACCTTCAGTTTCCAGTTCTGCAAAATGGTTGAGACCAAGGGAAGATCCTGCATCTAAGAGAGTGAGATGGAGTGTGTTGAAGGGTTTCTCTTGTGGTGCCAGACATGAGTGATTTGGGTGTTTGGGACTGCTAGCTGGCATTATTGAGCTGAAAATACTAGATCAGAGATTCTGGGAAGGTTAAGTCATAACTGTTTGAAGAAATGCACAGATGGAAAACAAAACTCCAGGATTAATATCGTCCCCAGAAGTTGACTGTACCTGCTTAATGCTCAGGGCTGGATGAATAATTTACAGTGCAGTTGTCTTATGTTTAATTTAATGAGTTTTCATTACCTAAAAACTGCTCAAAATTACCATAACATCCAGAAGGATGTCAATAAAAATTTCTGATGATCTGTGAAAGATTTCATTATTAAAATTCTGAAGTAACTTTATTTGTTCCCACTGAACAACAAAAACCAAAACTGGTGTGTTATATGATCTGGTGAGGGAAAGTGGACAAAAGCTTGTGTTGTCCAGAACAGGGACATGTTCTCCCACCTCAGCAGGTGAACTGTTACGGGCAGGTGTAGAGGATGCCTCTTGTTAAAGAGCTAAGGCAGCAGCACTGGTGTTGGTCGAGGTGTTGTAGATTCTAAAAGCTTCCAAGACCTTGGCAGTTCTTCTGGGCCTTCCTGTGAGGAGGTGGGCACTTGCACACGAGCTCCTGAGGCCCCGGGCTGCAGGGTGCAAGGTGCTGGGAGCATGTGCCGCAGGGAAAGGCTGGTTGGTTGCTTGTCCACTGCAAAGGAGCTATGGCTGACTACAGTCAAGCTGCACTTCTAACTTGTAGGATTACTCTGGTTTCCCTACTAGTGGTTTTCATTGACAAAATTTTAGTGTAAGTTTTCTTCCTGTGAATGGTGTGTGCATACTAGCACTGGGAATGGTGGGAGAAGAGTTTGTCAATGAGCATTGTATTCTAACCTCTTAAAATGATCCACTAAGCTCTCCCTAAGAAGTAAGCTCAGAAAAAGTAGTGCTGTTGCCATATTAGCACTTGTAAAGTAGTGGTGTATTTACAGAACTCTTGGGAAAAGGGATTATTTCACCATGGAGACGTGTGCTGTGTAATCTCGTGTGGATTTGGCTGGGGTGGTTTGCTTTTTTTGTTTGTTTGATATCTGTGGTTTAGGGGTTTTTTTCCCTCCCTTTTTTAGTAAATTCTGCTGCCCTGGAAGTTCTTTACAGTTCCTGTTTTTACTGAGAGGACAGAACTTGCTCAGTAATGCAGGCTATAGACTTGACACAGTATTCTAAACCAAGGGATTACTACTTTAAACAGGTACAGATTTGACTGAAGAGGAAACCAAAACAGAATTTTAAGGAAAGGCTGTGTTCACATCCAAAACACTGAAATTGGGTGGATGGATGAGTACCTCCTTTTCCTGGCAAGGCCAAATGGCTGCCATTGTGTATCCATAGCTGCATCTAGCTCATGGCTGAATTGAATTCTAGAGGGTTCACTCTGGGTTATTGGGTTCTACTCTCAAAGTTTGTAGTAGGAGATGTAGTCTCAGCTATGTGACTCAAGCTGTGTGAATCTGAAGACGTCGTATCCTTTATACCCTTGTAAAACCTGGCAATAGACTTGCAGTTATGGTCGGAGTTCCTAGCACTGAGGGTATATCTTACCTATATGTTTGTCAGGCTTCAGCATCTGGCCTTTTGGACTGCTTGAATCTTTTTCTTTAAACTTAGAGATTGCTATCAAAGGGCCTTATGCTCATGGGCGAGTTAGGTTGTCCACACATAGAGCCAAAAGAAATGCCACAAAAGTTCAGAAATAGAAGGGTTAGACTGTGTAACCAGGAATCTGCTGAACTAGCTTTGAGTACCAGTATTAGCAGTGAGCATCAGAGCGGTAGCAAACCCTATAGCTATCACAAAACACTGGTGGAATATATGAAACATATTAAGGATGGGACAATTATTCTGGAAAAGTCTTCGTCATAACCTACAACAGCTGTTAAAGTCCTAGAGGTAGGTGTTAGAAGAGTCTTGGTAGTGAAGGCACAAATACAAGGAGATAACTGATCTAATGACAAATGACTTTGTGTCCATAAGATTCAGGCTGAAGGTGCATGGAGCTCCATGCTCTTCTCAACATGAAAGGGCAACCAAAGGAAACTACTTCCTTCTTTGAGCAGATTTGCCCCAGGAAACCTGCTTATGAGAAGATGGGGATAGCCTGAATTTCCTGAAGTCTAGTTCAGAAAGAAATGCAAGTAAGTGAAATGAAAACTGGTAGTTGTTGGAAAAGACCTCTATGATTCTATGATAAACCTTACTGAATCTTTGATCATTAGGTCCAACTGTCTGCCTAGCACTACCATGAGCACGAAAGCGTGTGTCATGCCTCCACTTGTTCTGAACCCCTGCAGGGATGGTGCCTCCAGCGCCAGGTGTCGGTCCCAGGGAAGCCAAGGGAGGCAGTTTGTGTAGCATGCACCTGTGGGTCTGTCCTGCTGCTCACTGCAGCCCAGCCAGAAGCACATGGAGGAAACCTATGGAAACCTACTGGTGTTCTAAAGGAAGAGTTTCAACTCTAAGCTGAGAATGGGTGCCTGGGAAAACCAGCAGAGGGCAGAGGAAAGCTGTTCCAACAATTGTTTGCCATGAAAATAAATGGCCTAGTAAGAGAATGCTTGTGTAGAATAGGGGTAGGGTGAGGAGACAACGCTGGCCACTAACGTGGGTTAGGTTAGCACGAGGGATGAATTGCTCTTGCTATTCCTATGTAAGTCCAGAGAGAGCATTGCTAGCAAAGGTAAGTACTCAGATTGTCCACAGCATTCAGCAACAGTGCTGCAGTCTGCACAGGTTGTGGGTAATTCAAGCTATGTCAAAGCCAAGAGTGTTTTTATTAAAGATGCTTCACGGTGTTACCTCCCTAGCCTAAATCCTAAAGACTGTATGAAGGGTAGCTGAGGGCAGGTTTTTTATTTCCTAAAGGAATTCCAACTGATGATGGTTCCCATCAAGGAGATCCTTCCAGCTATGTCCTAGCCTTGCACTTGTGCTCCCCTGTGCTGACCCAGCGTTTTCTGGCTCTCACAGTCAGAAGGAGAAGAAAGTAAACTCTAGAGGCAACCAAGGAGATTTGAGACTGTCACTGGATATAGTGTCTACCCTGGGGCAAGAATTCCCTGATAAGATTTTAATTCAGTAGGTGTGCTGTCCCCAGAGGAGATGATCCCTTCTCAAGATGGTGAATCCATCCAAAGGCTGGGAAGAAGCACAGAAAGGTGTCCCACTTTGGACATGGTTGGAATTCTGCCTACAGGTCCATCCAGTAATAGCTGGATGTTGAAGTGGTCCCAGAGCTGCGCCAGGCAGCGCAGCATGAATCAGCAGAATGAAAGATTTGGCAAAGCTGGCAGAGTGCATCTGCCCTCTGCTTTTGGAAGCAGTTGTTTTGTACACCTACCTAAAAGCAACCCAAGTGGTACAAGAGGGAAAACTGCTGGAGAACAGCAGTCACCGAGCTGTCATCAAATCCTGAATCCTCAGCAGTCAGCAGAGCCTGGTTAGTTAAGATGAGCAACTGCTGGCACACTGTGTGTCAGAGCAAGGCAAACCATCTCTTTTCAGGAATCTGACCTAAAGGAAATTCCTGTTGTCTCTCCCACTCCATCCCAAAGTATCCTGTGTAAGATGCAGCAGCTTCAGGAGCAGCAGAAGCAGTAACAGGAGACCTGTAGCTAGTTTTGTGTTAAGGATTTCTCCACGTGTCCAGGGTACCAGTTGACAAGCAGAGTAATAAAAGCTTGCTGAGCCAGGTTTATGTGGCTCTTACCAAAAGCAAAAAGTGATAACAGGTTTTTCAATAATGATACTACTCAACAAAATGATGTCTTTGTATGTTTCTCTGATGTGAGAAGAAGGGTTGCCTAACATCGAGACATCTCTTCTATCATTCAGTACAGTTGTTTGGAGTCTTATTTGCTTCCCACTTCATTGGAATTTTTTACAACTTCTTTATCTTTGCCAAGAGTTTACAGTGGTAAATTCCATACCATTGGGTATGGAGATAAGAGGCTCCTTCTGTGTCATGTCTTAACAGACCAAAGTGAACATGTACCCAGAGTCCAAAGAAGTGCATATTCACATCCCTGGATGTCCTCATATCCTACCATTCCTTTCATGAAGGATCTTCAGGAATCGGGTCTGGGTAGGAACTGCTGACAATCGATAACATGAATAACAGAATTAGCATCAGCAAAGGCTATTGGCTACAGACAGAAAATCTCTATATTTCTTATGAGCTCTAGAGGCCACAAAGAATAACCTAATGTTTTACAAAATGAAATTTGTACCAAGATATGTTTCTCCATGGAACACTTCTTTATTCTGCCAGCCCAATGAGAACTTTTTTATTTCTTTATTTAATAACTAAAGCATGGCTGGAAGGTAGAGCTAGAATTTTACAAAACAAAGTGGTTCAGTAGTCACCAGACCAACAGAACTTGTATTTCTTTAACAAATGGGCAAACCAAGCACCTCAGATGTGTAAGAGGAGTGCTGCAGGATAGGTTAGTGCTCAGCTCTGGGGACATTTTCCAGCAAGCTGGAAAGGAAAAAGGAGCCTCCTTGTGCATGCACCCTGCGGCACGTCGGCTGCAGTGCTCCAGAGGGGGGATTTCCACACTCATGTCACAATCTGCAGCACCCAAAATAGCAGCTGAGGCCCGAGTGTGGGGACCTTGCCTTGGTTTCCTCTCTTACTTGTGGTTCTTTTAAGCTAGAAGAGAGGGCATGCTTGTAAACCTCAAAGCCAATTTGCCTTACATTGCTCCACCTCAACCAAATCCCACCACACAAAAACAATTTGACATTTCCTATCCCTGCCAACTCCTGTTAATGATCTGGCAAGGTTTATGCAGCCATCTATAGATTATATTGGCTCCCTTTTTTCTGTCCTGGCTAGGTTTCCACCCTTAAATTTCCACTCTTCACAGACAGGAAAACGAGCTGGCTTTCCTGGGCAAGATCTGCCTTTGGTCTTGCACCACTCTGCTCCACTAACCACCGCTAATGCCTTAGCAGGGAGGGCAGCTATGTGTTTGCTTATGTTATATATGCTGAAGGTCTTGATAAAATATGCACTGAAGCATTCTAAAAGCCAGATATTTTTCTGACATCTTTCAAAGGCACAGTCATACCTAGCTTACTTAATTCCTTGCAAGCGTGGTACTTCAATAAATGCTGCCCTTCAAGTCAGTGTGTTAACTGCACTGATGAAGTGCATGCTTTCAAAATACAGCAGATAAAGAGTTGGTTTTTTTTTTTTTTCCCACTAAAATGAAACTTTAGTCATTTACCAACTGAAATGACTTTGAGTGGCTATAGACCAAGGATAAACCTGGACTGTTGTTTTTATTCAAATTATATATGGTAGGTTGATCCCACATCCAAGTACCTGGTAAATGGTGGTGTCTTCACCTTCAACAAAGAACACTTGCCAGCTGCATGTGTTTTCCTCCCAGCAGAATTTTCATTGTCCCACGGAGGAGGGAAGAATGACCTGTAAGGTGAAGAGCTCTGTCCATCACCCTCAAATGCTTTAGAGATTGGCTGAATGGTGTCAACAGAAGCCCTGTAGTTCATTGTACAATCTGCTTTTGTTTGCTTACTTCTCTGCTTAGCTCAGCCACGCCTGCCACAGCTGCATGAGGGAGAACACGTTATGTTTAAGTTTGTCCTTCAGGCTTCCCACACCTAAGTCACTGTGGTTCTGCCTGCAACACAGTTCCTGACAGGAAATGCATTTTATAGAAGAGGGCAGGAGCAGGACAGTCATGGCTTAGTCTTGTAGCCATGTACAGAGCACAAAGAGAGGATCTTCAGTTGTAACCTGAAGCAGAGTGCTCTCCTGACAGTGGGTGTTTTTCAGACAGCTCACCAGAACTGACTTGAACTTGTTTGCAGGTTTAAGTGCTTGCAGGAGGGTGCCTATTTAATTAATAAGCTGGTTCAAATATTTTGTTATTAGGCAGTTAAATATAGAAATCAGCCAGATGCCTTTGAAGTTTTATTTTGCTCAGGTTTTTGGCCCCATGAATCATCCATTTTTTTCTGTACTCTGGCGTAGCTCCAATAAGCAGTCCCAGCACAGCCATTAAGAATAGCTGAGGTGCTTCTGGGGGGATTACAGCCAACCTGTTACCTAAATTACTCAGGGTCACTTATACAGGAAACCAGTGCCAGAAACTGCACTCAGCCCACCTCAAACATTTCTTATGTCTCTATGGCAAGATCACCTGGGCTTAGGTGGTCACCAAGCACTGGATAATTTGGAAATCCACCTGTTCTTACTGATGGTTAGATACCCTTGCACTGGGCGCTTGTTTTGGTGCTGCTCATATCACACCCTCAAGCTGACTAGTAGCTCCCAAAGCTCAGTAGAATAACCCCAAATCTATATTTTGTTCCTTCACACCAACCCTGTTAGGAGATGATTGAACTCCAAGTAAAAAGCCCCCTAATAACTAGCAAACAGCCAAAGGAAACCTAATAGCAAGAACAGCGTTGTAGGTGTTTTCCTTCCTGCAGCCTGTGTGGGCAGGAGGGGCTCAGGGCTCAGGGCTCACGTTCTCGCACGCTCGCTCAAGTGAGGCACGCCGGCTCCTGAGCTCCCAAGCCTGCTCACAGGCCTGTCTGGGACAGCTGCAGTGATGAACAGCAAATCATTCAAGCAGAGAGGATAAATAAATCATCTGGTATTCTGTATAATATTTTACTGGCTCACTGATTGTGAGGAAATAATCCTGTTTTGACCGGCTGGGATGTTTGATGTCCAGTGGCAAGTGCAAGAAATCACCATGCCTGGGACTCAAGGTCATACAAATACATTAAATCAGGTGTCAGGAGCATCCAGCTGAACTGCACCCTACCTGCCTGCATGGTCAGTAGCTCTTAAAAACGGTTTTGCCATAGATCTTTAAAACCTTCACACACACACACACAAACAAAATAAAAAATCATAAGAAGATTGAAAGACAATGATTGCCTTGAAATACTTGATGAGATTCCACTCAGTGTTTTTGTTTAAAGCAATACTACTGCATCATAAAGCAGTTTATGTGTTTTCCTCCCTCATTAGCATTCCATTCTTGCTAAGACCTTGCACCTTTAATAAATCTTTGCTTCTCAGGGGTCTATGGTGCACCAGTTACATCTGGGATACTTCCGAGGTCTGCATGACCAAGGCATTCATTCCTCTTGGCCACTATCTCAAAGGAAATCTCTTGAGAATATTCTCAGGAATGCACACATTGTTATATTCCCTGTTTTAATTCATGAGTTATCTAACAGCACCTCTCAAGGTTATCAGAGCGAAAAAATGAAATCAGCAGCACAGCTTAAAGAGTTTGGAGGAAAAGAAAAAAGTAGTATGATAAAGGAAGGAGATGTTGTGCAGTCCAAGACCCCTGCATACTGAATGTGTAAAGATTTGCAGCTTCCAAGAGTCCCAATGAATCTTTAGAGGATTATATTTACAGAGTAGTGGCTTAATGGTCTAAAAGCCCACTGAAGAAGCAGGTGAGTTATTCCTATAAACTAACCAAATGCTTCAGAAAAAGATGAACCATAGCCACTTCAGCATTTTCCAGCTATGGAATTGGTGGGTGGTTCTCAAGTAGATGCAATTTATTTTATTTAGATCCTTTTTAACTTATTTGCTTCTCTTATTTCTTAGTCATCCTGTGCACGGGGCTTTTGCTTTTTGTCTCTGTACAGTGCTACAACTAACTCTTTTATGGAGTCGTTAAGGACTAATCTGGAATTCCTTCATTAGTACAACAGCATTAGTTTATGAATGAATATCCAGGAGGTTTCAAAAGACTGTCTTTCTCCTTGGCCAAGGTGATGATATTGCAAAAAGCCGCAGCATTCTTGGACGTCTGTTCACCTTCCTATCTGACATGCCCTAGCTGGAATTCAGCTACAGATCAAGGTTACAGCAAGAAAGAGGCAATTGTGTCCCGTCAGAAGGAAAAATAAATCTTGCAGTAAAAACCGAGGTCCTTTCTACACCTTAGAGGGCTACACGTCGTGGGATGTTCTCCCCAAAAGCTTAGCTTTTTGAAGGGCTCCAACTCCAGCTGATCTTTGAGGTTGGCATAGCATAATTTGTATTATTTACAAACAGGATTTTAGTTGCCAAGCACCTTTGGTTAACATGGGGGATGCTATCACCTGATTGTTTTCCTCTTTGTTCTGTCTGTTGTCTGCCTACATCCTGTATTTGGAGACTGAAATACAGAGACACCCTGCTGACTCAGTCATCATATCAGTCCCTTGGACAGCAATCTTGAAGCTTATTTCCAACAATGTCTCCTATCCATTCAATCATCTTTGCTGGGACCCTGTACATTCAGAACAGCTTCAAATGGACAAAACATTGCTTGCTTCTTCTACAGTTGAGTTCAGTGCCTCACTTGCAGACAGAACTTGCTTTCTTACATCCAAACATTTGTTACAGTTTTGACCAGAGGTCTAAAACTTTATAGACAGCACACCAGCCTCACAGAAAATGCTAACTTCTGTCCACACCCGAAAGCAAACACACAAATTGCCTTAAGCTCAAATATGGTCCACAATAGCAACAAGAGGACAGGGCAGAACTGTTACTGTTTGTGATACCATTATACTTTTGCTATTAAAAAGCAAGAAGTTTTCCATTGCAGGGATATCTCCAGAAGCCAACCACCACAAAGCAAACCACAGCCAGCTGTCTGGAAGGAGTCCAGTCCAATTTATTGAGTGTAAGAGCTTCTGTGCTGTACCTTGAGAGCTTTCACTGAAATCCAGCTTCCACCACAGCCCGTTGTGCTGCCGAGTGCCTGTGTGAAAGGGAATATTCTCTCTCCTGCAGCCCTGATACACCCCGTGGAGCTAAAGGAGTTTGCACAGGAAATCCCACCTCTGGTTCCAACCCAGGTGTGTGCATCGCACACGCAGTAGGAGAATCCAGCGGAGGCTACTGCCTAGTGCTGGATCTCTTGTGTCTCCATTCTTTATCCTGAAGTCAGAAGGTAAAAGATCTGACTTTCCTGAACCTGTGCTTGAAAACAGCACTGAGATGCGAGCAAACAATTTGATAAGGGGCATTTTTTTGTGAACACCCTGAAGGAAGCAGGTAAAAAGAAGGAATGGGGCAAAACATGCAAGGGAAGACCCATGGCTGGAAAAAACTAAGTTGTGCACTGCAGTAAAGACCACCTCACCTTTATTCATCCAAGGTGACGGCATTTCTGCCAGAGAGACACAGCCAGGACTTCAGACCAGTCACACTGCCCGTTTCAGTGGACATGTCGGCACTACTCTGGACACGGGAGTGCTCGAGTGGCACACCAAACTATTTTCCACTCTAGAAAGCTGCTCTTCAGTAAGTAGTATCAAGACAGGGTTTCAGAGTTTCTTTTCACCAGTCATGATGCCAGCCTGCCAAACGATGCCAACAGGACTTGAGGACAGATTCTCCCCTCTGCTCTCTCTGCTTTCAGTAGGCTGTTTGCCCTGGAACTGCTTCCAGCTTGCCCTCCCATGGTGATGAACCGGGCAGATGGTGTGCGGGGGCAAGTGGATGAAGAGTTTCACATTTGTTGGGAGCAGCCTTGCTACGTTTCCCCGAGCTGGTGCTCTGCACAAGCGGAACGCTTCTAATGTTAGCTCAGGCACCATATGGGTGGGAAGCGTTGAGGCTTCCTGCATGGAGCTGAGGAACGTGCTTTAGGTGGCCCCTGCGCTCCCTCTGGCACCCGCCCTGTGCCACTCTTCCCAGCCGTGCAGCCACTGCTGCCTCCCCACTCTCCACCTAGTTTCACGCACAGCGTCTCCATCTGCCCCACTCCTCTTCTTCTACAGCCTGTCCACAAGCCCATTTGGGCTCTAGTGGAGTGTCACGCCCCTAGGATCTTCAGCCAAGAGGAAACAAGGGTTAGCCTTTGCATTCCAAACCTGTGGGCAAGGTCAGAAAAATTACAAACTGTGCCTGGTGGTCCAAATTCAGTAGTCTTAAACCCCATGTAATCTTAAAGGCAATTATAGCCTCTCTGCCCAGCGTGCCTTCCACAGCCTCCCAGCTGAACTGAGACAGCTCTTTAAAGTTGTTGCCTGCTTACAAATGCCTTTTTTCCCTTTTTATCTCCTTTCAGTGCTGTCATCTTGTGTGATTAAATAGGAGTCAGTAGTGTCACTATATAAGCTCTAGAAAGCTCAGTAGCAGAGCATATGCTGATTCACCAGGGCTTGCTTGGTATTTGGCTTCTAATTGCAGAAGCCCAGCTCATCAGCATACAGAGCTTTATTAGCAATATTAATGAGCTGAAGTTTTTATTTCACTTGGAGCCACATTCTGTAAGTGATAAGAAACTTTTAAATGTTCATGTTGAGAACAAAATTCCTCCTTGTAAACCAAGACCTTTTTTGCATATTATTAGCATGGTTAAACAAGCTCAAAGCAGTTAAGGACTGAATGGAGGAAGAGCACCATGCAAAACATCAAGAGTGATGCTCAGCTTGAATGACTTGTGGATGGGAGCTGTGCTGATACGTTATCACAGTAGCCACGATGCTGAGGACCGAGGTGCCGAGGTGTTCCCTTTTGCCAGTGCCATTTCCTATGTGCTGTACTTGCAATAACTGACAGCATCTTCCATTATCTGGGCAGGTGAGCAGGATCCATACTCACCAGCAGAGCTTTATCCACTACATTAACTTTTCCTCTGCATCATTTCTAGAGGTGTAAGACAGTATGGGGACTATTTTGAGAAGGGGAAACCAAGAAACACTGGAGAAATGGCTCCATCCAGCCTTGGGCCTGGTTATCCCTAGGATCTACAGGAAATCCCTTCAACCCCATTGCTGAGATTTGGGCTGAAGTCAGGAACAAAAGCCTGAGACATTTTGCAGCATTTTAGCAGTGTTTTGATTACTGATGGCAGCTTTTGGCAAACAAACACCCCTGAGAGAGTAACAGAACAAGATACATGATCATTGATCAATGGGGCTAAAATTAATGTTCATCAGTAGAATCAGCCTCACATTCTGAATTACATGTGCTGTGTATTTATGTGGAAACTGTTCTTTACAAGCTCACAGGCTTAATATGCAACGGGAGGAGTGCCAAAGCAAGGGAAAGGATTATTAATTTTCTTACTACAGTCTACTTCAAAGTGCATTGGTACTACAGCTTGAATGATGAGCCCAAATTTCAGGTTTTGATTGTTTTCCTTTTTAATAAAAACTCCATGCTCTTGTCTTAATGGACCAATCTGTCCTGTTGAACTTCATATTCTTTAAAACACACAACTGCAATGCTTGGACTTGCAAGTTACCCAACCAACCTCCTCAGTTCATATGGAGTGAGTAGTGTTTAATATTTTCATAAGTGATCTGGATGATGGGATCTAGCGTCATGATACCAAACTAAATGAAGAAGTGGACACTTCAGAAGGGAGATCCACAATTCAGGAAGACCTGGATAGGCTGGAAGAGTGGGCTAACAAGAACTTTATGAAGTTCAGCAAGGATGAGTCTAAGGTCTTGTACCTGGGAAAACGTAATCCAGGAGTGCAGTACAGGCTGGGATGTACCTGGCTGGGGAGTAGCTCTGCGAAAAGGGACCTGGGGGTCTTGGTGTGCAACAAACTCAGTACGAGTGACCAGTGTGCTGCTGCAGCAAAGGAAGCCAACAGAGTGCTGGGCTGCATCAACAAGGGAATCACCAGCAGAGATAAAGTCATTATCCCACACTACTCCATGTTTGTCAGGCCACACCTGTAATACTATGTTCATTTTTGGTCCCTCCTATACAAGAAAGATGTGGACAGGCTGGAGAGGGTCCAGAGAAGGGCCACAAAGATGATGAAAGCACTGGGAAGCTGCCGTATGAGGAAAGGCTGAGACACCTGGGTTTGTTCAGCCTTGAGAAAAGAAGGCTTAGGGCAAACGTTATCACTATGTTCCAGTTAAAGGGTAGCTAGATAGAAGATAGAGGCTTTGTTTTTTTCAAGGAGTCACACGGGAAAGAAGGGTAATGGGTACAAGTTATTCTTGGGGAGATTCTGACTGGACACAAGACAAAGATTTTTTGCAATGAGAATGATCAGCTGTTGGAATAATCTCCCCAGGGAAGTAGTGGATCCCCCAACACTAGACACTTTTAAGATTCAGCTGGACAGGTGCTGGGCCATCTTATCTAGACTGTTTTTGCCAAGGGAGGTTGGACCAGATGATCCTCAGGGTCCTTTGCAACCTGGTATTCTGTGAAGATACTGATGCTCTCCTGGAGCTGAAGCAGTCCATGAATCTTCAGCTTTAAGGACTGTTTAAGGTCTATCCCCGACTCTTTTTCCTCCCTACGCCCGTACTGCCCCCCCTCCCCTCCAAATCTCTAACAGCTGACTACCTTGTTTTTGCCAGCTTCCCTCCTCAGTCCTCAACTATATAACTGTAAATGGCAATCATCTCCAAGGCAAGGCCAAACTCCACAAGATGCTAAAGGAGAAACCAGAATTAATGGAAAACCTTTTAAAACCCTCAAGACTTTAAACTTTGACAGCATTGCTCCATGGGTACCACAAAAAGCCTGAGGAGAAAGTTTGTATAAGCAGCATCCAATCTTTGTATACAACCTTGATTTTCATTTCGTCCTAGGACTCCTACATGTGCTTTTACCCTGCTCCAAAACAGGTATCTCACAGAGGTCTATGAACTCACACAGTTGCTCTCCTGCTGCAATTGTACTTAAGACCCTTTCCTTTTCTGCAGCAGCTACACAGTTCTCCTCCACAATGATTCTTCCTCCGTATCTATTTGGTAACTGCAGAGTGAGCAGATGAAATCCCGGGGGTACCATTTGACTGAGCAGGGCAGTAAGTTTAGCTTCTTCCAAGCCTACTCAACATACCGAGTTGCACATTGTCGTTATTAATGTTGTCAATACCTGGCATAAAGATGGTGGTGATCAAATGCCTGTATTAGGGAAAAATTAAGGGTGCTCAAGCATAAGTAGCTTATTATAAATAATTTTTGGTTCCCCTTCTGGTGTTCCTAGTTTCAGGCTGAAAAGCAAAGAAAAAAACTGAGCTTCTCTGCCATGGCTTTTTTATTCCTGAATGTCCTTTTATACCTTGGTTATCCAACCATCTCACAGTTCCTAATGCTTCCCACCTTCGAATATTTACATAACTTTTTTGATGCCAGCATAAGCATCCATTCCAAGGTGCTCCTCAAGTTCTTTTTTAGTCCTCTTAATTTCCTGTTTGCATTTGACCTGACTTGCTTTATGGCTGTTCTTGGTCTCATCTGAGCATTTCCATTTTTAAGTATTGACTTCCACTCATCCAGTAGTAACCTACTTGTCTTTTCTAATGAGTCTTTTTTTATTTTCTGTTTCCTATTTTCTATTTATGTCCAGGGTCTTTATTGTTCTCTCTTTCACTTGTCCTATACCATTTACCTGGGTTTCTGATACAGTATCTTCCAACAGTCTTCAGGCTCCTGGAAGGCACTTGAATTTTTTTTTATGCTTGATCAGTTCCCTCATTTCTACATAGCTCTCTTACTTGCAGTTGAACAGCTACAGATTGACTGTTTGGCTTGTTCTTTCCCACTGTAGTGTTAAACCTAGTAGCATTGTGGGCACTATTACAGAGTAGCCCTTCAGCTAGTATGTCATGAACTAAGTCCCACACCCCTTGGGGAGTCTAGGAAAAAATTCTTAAAGTGCTTCCTGAAACTATTTACTCTGTGTCTTTTCCTGATGATGCATTTATTCACTTTGTGCAGAGGTAGTTTAAGACTTCTACAGTCACTAGTCATAAATGCTTAGGTTTTCTGGTCTGAGATAGCACTTCCTAAACATTATCATCAACTTGATCACGGTGTTAGTGCCATCATAGTATTTCAACCCACAAGCACTCTACAATGAGCCTCTTTCCTATGATATATTTCTTCTATTACTGTTCATATAGTCTTTCATGTGCAGTGTCACTCCCCCGTCCATATGTCCCATCCTAACATTCCTGTTACAGTGGGTAGCGTCACAGACCTACCATTGACTGTCTTCCTCCCACTGCATCCACAAGGTGCTGGTTTGATCAGGATTGCCATTTGATGTCAAGTGTTCTGGCTTCCTGGTGCCATTTCTAGACTTCTGGCGTTGGTATAAATGCACTTGCAAGTACTGCCATTGCTCAGTATTGGCATTGTAGGCAGCTTGACTTTTTTCTGTTCCTTGTGATTGTGTCCCAGAGGGGATATTTCCTTTCTGGCCTTTTCAGAGGCCAAATGAGTATTAGCTATGTCCATTCTGAGGAGTGTGCCAGCTCTAAAAAGAGAATTGTCTATGACCATCAGCTCCTTTGTCCCTGGTTTCCTGCAGCAGCAAACTGGATTTTTTTTCCTGTTAAGGCATATCCCATCCATCCTTTATAGCTTACTTCTGTCTCCTAGTCTTAACAGGCATAAATTACTCCTTTCTACCCCAAAACACACTGACACTCAGGACTTCTACCTCCACCCAGGGCATCTTCCGGGAAAGTAGAAGTATTCAGAAAAAGTCAGGATAGAGGCTGTAGACTTCAGTCTTGTTCTTAATAACCAGACCTTATCCTACAGCTTACCTTCCTACCCTTCCCTGCCATTGGGTACCAGCATACACACCCGAGGGCTCATTCTTGCACACCGAAGTACCCTCCCTAGGAATCAAGCATCACCACCACAGTGCCTGGCGAGCAAACTGCCATGCTGTCCTCTCAGCTCTCACAAACCCAGCTGTTTTTTTCCAGTAATAAACCCACTACCACCACCTCTTTCCTGCCCTTGAAGGTCCCCTTTCCCAATAGATTGTATTCAGTGCAAGAGGGCACTGATATGAGCTGGAAGTCAAATCACATCAAAGGCAGTAGATCTTTCCTTCCACCACTATACCTGTCATCCTGGAGAAATTGCTAAAAAGCCTGGTCAGACCAAAGGTGCATAGGGCACCAGTGAGAGAGCATCTACATGCTATGATTAACAACCAACCATTATAAACCATCCAGGGTCAACAAGGTTTACTCTCCTCAAATAATGGCTTCTGTGTAGGTTTTCTGTTCAGATGGATACACAATGGTGGTTCTCTCCAGTGCTCAAAGTTCCTTATGTGCACTGTTCAACAGCACGTGTAGTCTACCCTAGAGGTAGCTTCATCTCACTGACACAATATATACTAAGTACCATTTGATTCATCTTTTATTAAAAGCTATTCTATGGTCATTGTTTTTGATATACTGCCATTGCAGAGTAGTCTTTTCAGGATTTTTTTCTTTCTTAATGCAACTATAGATTTTATGGAAGTTATCCTGGAAAATAAAACAAGGAGGGAAAAAAAAAAACAGTAAATGGGCTTCACAGTCAGATTGTACAATGAAAATACGTTCTTGCACTGTTTAAAAATTTTAATGGTACCGACCTTTTTTTTTTCCCTTGCTTGAAACGATTCTAATTTCTTATCTGATAGCAAAGCAATATTTGCTCTTGTCTATGCATTCCTCACCATGGTATCAAAGCGCCTTGCAGGGAAATAAGGTTGGGAGTCTTTTTCTTGAGACTTTCAATTGAAGAAACGGCCCTTGCAGGATTATGATAGCCTGCCTATGTCAACCTACTGTCATTATCTTTATTATTAAATTGGCATATATACATAAATGAAATAAAACGAAGGATTTCTGAGCTGCCTGGATGCCATTTTAACAGATGGCTGGGAGTAGGAAAACAACCCGGAATGCATTTCTGCATGCAGTAATGCTCCTAGTTTAAGACAACCTGAAAGTCTTTCTTCACCCTGAGAACATTTTTTGATGTTTTAGAGGATGGAACTGTCACTGGTAAAGTGGCCAATTTAGTGAAATACTAAATTTTTGCCAGTTTCAGAGATAGGTTCCAAATGTCTTGGATTGAGCTTCTTACTTAATGGAGAAATTAGCACGGATATATTTGCAGTCCCCATGAGAGGCTGCCCTCTACCCATCATCATCAAGGGAGCAAGTTTCTTCAGACTGACAGACAGAACAGATTCCTCCAGCAACACATGAAAGTACAGACTTACATTCATGAACATCAATAACAACAGGTCAGAAATGTAACTTCCAGCAATGGACAGGAACACTTTTTAATCAAATTTAACTTTTCTAGTTCTCTTTCTCCTTTACCACCCCTCCCATGCACACATTTTTTTTTATTTTCTCCCCTGCATGGCCGCCTTTCCAGTGGCTGCTGGGGTGCTGTACAATCAGTACACAGAATTTAACTAGCTCTTCCCATTCTGCTAATTCCAGTTGCCTGCAGATGCATTGTAATAACAGTGCTCATGCCATTTCATGACCAAAGAGAGGATGCTGCAATGTATTTTGTGAAATAAAAGCACTTATTTTCCACTTTGAGTGTGTCTGGCTGAAGATAGACATTGAGCTTACAAGAATTTTTATTTATCACTGTCCTGCACTTTCCATCCTACAGCAATTTCTTTCCTCTAGGAGCCACAGTGTGGGTAAAGTGTCACAAGGTTAAAGCTGACAGTTGAGTTTCCAGAAGATGGAAACAGTTCAGTTTCCAGCAGAGGTTGCACATGCAGCTCTGGTGGAAGCAACTGTTAGTCAGAGGAGAAATACACGTGTTCATCTGCAAGATATCTTTTTTTTAGTTAGGAAACATCAACATAGATGTAACAAAGCAAATACCTGTGGAGAAAAAATATATCTGGCATAAAATTTACCCTTACAAGTATAAATACCAAATGCACCAGACGTTTGGACAACAGATTGTATTACTCCCTTACCACTAACATACATTAAGATATTAAAAACCACTTTTTACCTGATCTGCTATGAAACACAAGCAAGAGAAGGATTAGAAAAAAAGAAATGCATCATCTTAAAATTTCAGAGGGTTCTTTAAAACCTTGGCACCACATTAGGCAGCATGTGGTACACATTACAGATAGCTCAGCTGCACCTC
Source organism: Merops nubicus (assembly GCF_000691845.1). Classification (NCBI taxonomy): domain Eukaryota; kingdom Metazoa; phylum Chordata; class Aves; order Coraciiformes; family Meropidae; genus Merops; species Merops nubicus. The sequence continues at coordinate 26,817 of NW_008580784.1, read as the reverse complement.
ACAAACATATCTTAAAGGTCTGATTTTACCACATACAGTTTAGCAACAGCTGGCATGTTTGGCTTTTTCCTCTTTTTCTCCCTCACTGATGCAAAGTTCTTAAGTGGGTTGGCTGTGCACTTACATCTTTCCAAGTAGTTAAGCATCAAATTCTGCTTTTCTTCACATTTTGAAGAGCTAGCTGTGAGACACAGTGGAGAACAGAGCTGAGAGAATTAATTTCTGCATCTGATGGGGAGCTGAGTTACAGTGAAATCTGGGGTGGTCCTGTGCAGAGATCAACATCAACAATATCTCTTCATGAAATGATGTCTCCCTTTCTATGAAAGGAGAGAAAACCCTAAAGCCATGGACGCAAAAGTCACTCTGGATCTTGGGATGCTGAGAATCAGACATTCCATTCTCCCCATGCCCAGCAACAAGGACGGTGATCCTGGAACTGGGTGGAAGAACAACAGGAAAGCAGACAGGCATTTAGCAGAATTCCTTACAAATTCCAGTGAAATCATGTAATCTACAGAAATTATTTCTATCTGAAAGAATCAGCATATCTGATGAAAACATGTCTGTTTCTGAGCAGACCTAGCTGAACTCGTTTATGGTCTAGCAGCTCTTAACAGTCTCCCCTCCCTATAAATATCTTGCATGTATCCGCATATATCCTCCTCTTATTCATTTGTCATCAGTTTTAATGTTCTTTTTTTTTTTTTTTTTAACCTATGTGGGCACTATGAAAATGTGGGAAAACATACTGAGCATCAGGACTTTCCCAGCCTTAGCTGAGATAAAGACTTACAGGGGAAAAGTGAAGATAGTAAGTAAGCTTCAGTGGGGACACACAAGCTGCACACCATTCTTCAACGTGATTCCACTTCAGGCAGAGAAATAGTGAAAAACAGCACTCCAGATCCTGAGGAAGAGTCACCGAGTAGATGAACCAATCTGAAATGAATGAAGCTGGTGCTAGAAGATGATAGAATGGGGAGAAGAAGGGAGCCTGCTTCAACACCCAAGATAGGTTCATCTTGACAGGTGCCAATCTGGTGAGTAGTAGATACAATCCTAAGTATGTATTTAAAGACTTTTCACTGGCTGATAAACATCACAGCAATGTAAATTTCCTGGTTACACAGAGCTCAGTGATTCAGAGCCATTTCTTAAGCATATCTTTGATTGATATAGTCCCTCCAATGCAGACAACAGAAGACTGATTCAATCTGTGTGACACAGACTATAAGGTCTGTGCTTCCCTTTGTTCTCCCCATCTCCTTAATTTCCTTCTCTGAATCAATGTATTTATGAATCTTGGACTGGATCCCAGCCAGGAATATCTGAAAATGCAGTCTCATATTGCTCAAATCTATACAGAGGAAACTTTTCAGACAATTGATGCACCTTAAGGGCAGAACATTAAATGGATCCTTGGCAAGAAACACCACGTGTAACTATACACAGCAATTCCCATAAATACTAATAAGATTTTCAGACAAAGCATAAATTATCTGGAGCTGTGGTTGTGTTTTAGGAACAGCTATGAGGATAAGGGTTTGTACTGTGTGCAAGCACTTGCACTTGCTACATGACAATTGATGCACCTTAAGGGCAGAACATTAAATGGATCCTTGGCAAGAAACACCACGTGTAACTATACACAGCAATTCCCATAAATACTAATAAGATTTTCAGACAAAGCATAAATTATCTGGAGCTGTGGTTGTGTTTTAGGAACAGCTATGAGGATAAGGGTTTGTACTGTGTGCAAGCACTTGCACTTGCTACATGCTCCCCTGTCCCCCCCCCCCCCCCCAGTCTGTGCCTTAAGAACTCATGACAATGCATCATCAGGAATATTTGAGGTGGCTGTGCTACTGAAGCACGGCAAGCCATCCAGTGGAAACAGCACTATTAGATAGGAAAAGGCAACTGCTCAGGTTCTCTGCTGCCCTAAGCAAGTGGAAGGGAAGTAGCTGTTGCTTCCTACACCGCTCATTATTACTTTCTAAATGTTGGCAGAACTCAGGGTAAGTTGTGGGGGGTCTTTCTATGGTAGTCTGAGTCTTGACCCCCTTCCTGCATTTTGCAGAGCTGAACCAGTGGCCACTACTGTAACACTGTGTGTTCCAGCTCCCCTCGTACTCAACTCCTAGATGCTTTCCATCAGTTTGCATTTCTGGATCCACACTGAAGGGCATCAGGAGCTGTGTATACGTGTAGAGTTACATATTCACATACACACTACCGGGCTGAGTTAGTTTGAGCTGCAGTCCTAACTAGCCCAGTTCCTGAGCTGCCTGCACAATTCTGCAGAAAGTTACTGTTCTGAAGTGCAGGGGTTAAACCCCCAGCCCTGAATGAAGGTTGGCATATGGATGTTGTCCCCAGCCAAGGAAGAAAGACCCTCCTGATTGCTTTTCACCCAGGGTCTGGCCAGCCTTGGGTGGGAACGGATTAGATCCCCCCCAGCTGCCGCCACCTTCCACATTAACTTGGAGGTGGGGCAAGAAGCCACCTCTGTAAGAGCTGACTCTGCTGGCAGTGGGGTTGGGAGGTTTGTCTACTTTGGGTATGTGCTGTGATTCTGGTTATTGAAAGGGCTCCCTAACTCTTCACAGCAAGTGGAGTTCCTGGGATGGCAGGGCCAGAACATGAAGCTGTCTGAGTTTCTACTATGTAACAGGGCTCATGGCCTGGCTGCTACCATTGCCCATGGCTTGGCTCCTTGCCTGGCTCGCTCCCTTCTTCATGTCCCCTGTGGTGGGTGAGTGCATTGACTTGTTCCTCCCTCTGGTTGTCTGGCAGTTTGGATCTCTGGTGTGTGATGTGGGAGTGTAGGGAGGAGTTTGGCTGCTGGTCTGCCTGTTAATGATAATGTCATTCTATGTTGGGCAAGTGGTCAGCAGCAGATGTTTTCAAAACCATTGTGCTTGGAATTTAAAATTAATATAAACAAGCTTTGAAAAGAGTATTTGCTGTATATATTTTTTAAAGAGAATCTCAAAAAAAAAGATTATCATTATTAGCATCTCTTCCTGGAAACCCTCCTGGCTGCTGCTATGTATGTTCTCTATCTGAGAAACATAAACATGTCTCTATGCTTTTCAGCATTATATTTATGAACCTGTATTCTAATACACACTTTTACCCTTTGGCCTCTCTTTGGAGACTGGTTACTTATTGAGCCACACAGTAACCTAAAGAAATTCACTCTGATGAAATGTTCTTTGGGATCAGTATGAATAAAGTGTTAGTTTTTACTCTGGGTGAAGGGTACAGTTGTTTTTGTATATGCACAGATTTTTTCTTTCACTGGTGTTTTAGTACTTGACTAGGTAACAATAGCATACAATGTCATCATGGCTCTTTGACTTGGGGGGCTCTGAATACCTTCTGACTTGAGAAAGGAGCTAAATACATTTTCTTCAGCTCATGTATTTCTGTAGGGATGTGTGGATTCATGATCTGCAGAGCAGGATGACATGTTTTTGGACAATCAGTGCTGACAGTGAGATTCTCGTAGGCCTGAGAAAGTCCGTGAAACGACCTTGAATTAGGAGTGAAGCAAAACAAGGAGGAGATAAGGGGGCTCCGCTGGCGGCTCACCCGGACAAGAATGTAAACACGGGCAGAGCTGAGCACAACAATTCTCAAGGCTGACAGGGCGCATGGACAGAGCGTGGACAATGATTGTTATCCAGTCTGTAATTCACCTTAGGATATGGACAGGCTTGTTAACCTATGGGGCTTGGGGGGCTGTCTCTTGTCAACTATAAAAAGCTGTAAAACTTTGCAATAAATGGATTTTATGGCTGACCCCCCTGGAGTGCTTCTCTCCTCTCCGGAGCCCCTTCCCGACAGGGAGGCATAAACCACAGCAGATGTTAGTGATCCTTATGATCATCTTCAGTGTTGCAGCTGAAGTTCTCATATCAGGAAATCTAGTTGTCAGATTAAGAAATGCTACCATGCAGCCTTTCAGTTTTGAGTAGGTTGGTGAGATCTGCATCTTCAAACTCCTGCTAGCATTTGAAATCAGGAATGACATCACTCTCAGAGGGCTGCCAGATTTCTCCATTTGTACAGCATGAAGGATGAGGATCCCTTTCTTATTCAAACTGATTCATCTTTCCTTAACACAAGGCTTTGAAGAAGTTAAAATCTCAGTCTAGTACAGACTGAGGTCTTGCCAAGTTTTTTTTTGGTTTTTTTTTGTAAGGTGTCCCACATAAAAATAAAGGAAATGTATCAGTACACTTTAGAAGCTGAGCTTCCTGATTAAGAATAAATGCAGGATATTCAGAGTATTGCATGCTGAAATGCATTCCCTGCTAGAATTTCATGAATACAATTAGCCATTACCAACATCTCTACACACAGAAAGGACTCAGATCAGGAAATAATAGAAATAGCCACATACTGCTAAAATGTGGAGAGGAAGAAAACCACAAAGCAAGGGCCAGCTGTTGAGTTAGTAATGTCCTGATGCTGCTCCATTTCTGTCCCTAGTCAGGCTGAGAGTGGATGAATGATCATGTTGTAAAATGCCCATCAGGAAATTCAGTGCAGCGGTTTTGGACTCACCGTTACTGTGCAGGGGTGGTTAATTCTGGAGTGCTGCATTTCACCAGTTTAGCCCAGGATACCTATACATGTCTGATTTTTAGGAATCTCCCATATATCCATGGATTAGAATGATTTCAGTGACAGCAAATCCTTTCCACTTGGACATGTCCAAGTGCTACAAATACCAGTGACAAGCCTGAGTGCTCATGTGAAACAACTGGAAGGTTCCCTACCTTTGGTGCTGCTTGGAGCCATCTTGGCTTAAAGGAACCTTTTCTGTTTGTTTGTTTTTTTGTCTTGCAACATTTTCCTTGTTGGCCGTAGAAAAGACTTCTATTAACTTGGCAAGGGCCAAGGGTGTATAGAGAACCTGGCTGCTACCAAATTCAAGACATAGGTTTGGGCAATGGAGCTTGCTCCAGCTTTCTTCAGTGCTTGACATTAGCTTGGTGTTACCTGCATCTGGTGCTTTGAGGAAAGTCTTCTCTAGGTACTTTATTCAGTGAATTGCAGTGTTTTCCATTTTAATGTGTAATACAGCTAACCGTTTTATCTTCCATCTGTCCTTCTAGACATGTCTGACACCCTGGTGAGGAACGAGGTTCTATGGTGTCAGGGCTCAGATGAGTAGAAATATGTTGGGTTTGTGAGGTTGAATCATAGCTCTGACTGAGTACCGTAAAAGGAAAGACAGGAAGAGTGGTGCCCAGAAGCTGTTGGGAAGCATCCACTCTGCTTATCTCAGGTTCAAAGGGGAGAGTTTCAGGGGACTTTATGATGTGCAAATACAGACCAATCTTCGTAGTTCTACAACCCTCCTTCACTAAACTAAACTAAAATGTTGCTTTACGAAGCAACATTTCCCCAGATACTTATGACTTTTTTTTTTTAATTGGGAATTAATTTTATTGTCCATGTTTTAGTGCTACAGCTGGTTCTTATGGCTGAGGAATTTTTTTTTTCTTTTCCTACTGAGTCTAATTTCCTCAAAACTGAAACAAATCATATAATTCTCTCCATGATCATGCTACGATGATGTTGTCATACTTATTTTAATCTTCTCTTGAACAAGCCATATTAAATAGTGAATACTGTAAGGTTATTTAATTTAGACTTAGTTGGCAATCTGAAACCTACCAACATTTTTTTGCTGTTCTTCATAATGACTTTAAGGTGTACTCTGCCTAAGTGCTGGGTCTAGTATATCAGGTGTAGAATATAGCTCTAGAAAAAGGAAGAGGCCCAAGGAGGAAAGTAAACCTCTAGGCAGAACTTGCCTGAGACCCAGCCATGTTCCTATGGTGAGGCAAGGCCGGAAAGTTCATTCTCCAGTAATAAATTGCCACGGTCAGTTCTAAAGAAATCTCTGGTGGACAAATCATCTGAACAGCCATTGTAAAGGTTTGAGAGTCTGTGGCTTGTACTGAGAAAAGAAACTCAACACTGATAATGTTCTCCATGTGTCTTTTCTTGTTATTTTCCTTGGTGAATGGGAAAACCTAAAACCTTATCTCTGTTTGCATAACCTAGTTATGCTCAAAAGAGTAATCATGCCAGCCGAGCTAGGAAAGCTGTATGCAGGCTAGTAGGGCCATGTCTATACACACAAGAAAAAACATTAAAAGGGATACAAATTCCTCTTTTTCAAAACTGAACCGTCAGCATGCAATCATGCTTGCATCTTGAATAGGCACACCTTCTTGCTGAAATGTTCAAGATATTATATAAACATGCACAGCACAGAAATTGCTGTTCTCCCATCTCCCACTGAGATCAGTGAATACTAAAGTGGAGAAAGACTGTTTTTTCTGAAGTCTAGGATTAAAACTGAAGTTTGCTTCAATGTCTTAGTTGTCCTGGACTTGGACTACCAGATTCCTCCTTGGTTTATTTATTTTACCCTGACATAATTTCTTTCTGTGGATTTCTGAACTATATATATAACATAGTACATATACATACTCAAAAGGAAAGAGACAAGGTTAAAATGTGATTTAAGCTGGCATAATGGAAGGTCACTCTACTACTTCTAGATTAATTGATACAATGCCTATATATATTTTTTAATGTTTTACTATATACCCCCAAGGCTGACCCTAATTGGCAAACTTGTATCAACAGACTCTTTGACTTCCTTTGGCAAACAGCTTTTACTTTAGTTTATTCAAAATCTGAAAACAGCATCAAGAGTTAGAGAAATCTGAAGTTCATCATCTACAGCTTCTCAAGTGTGAATTTAATATGAGAGTAAAGCTGACAGTATTATTGCTGCCAGGGTGCATGGCTCTGAAACCATTCAGTAGGGCCAGAATGAATTAGGTTTCTATCTGGAAAGGATGCCTATTGACAAAAATGCTTCAGCCCATTTCTCAAGGGAAAATCAAAACCATCCTTTTCCAGGATTCCCATACAGAGCTTTGGAAAGCATTTATTTTGCAAACAAAACCCGACATACTGCTTCCTCTCTGTGCTGCACTCATCTCAATATTCCAATAGATTTAACAAAAGGCATTAATAAAAACCATGGTTTGAGCTGAGAAAATGATTTATAATTAAAAACTTAAACGAGATTAATTTAGTCTCACTCCCCCTAAAGCCACTCATTTTCCCTGTGGCAGTCTTTCACCCTACTTTGCGAGCAGCCCCACTGCTAACAACAATAGTCTACTTTTCAGGATGGCCATGAGTGACCAGCTCCATCAGTCAGATAATTCATCACACTACTTCCTTCTTCTTCTTTATTGCTATTGGAAGAGTTGCTTTAAAGCACTTGAGATTTCATTATCTGAACTATGGCATCAGTTATAATTCATGTGAAATTGTTTCTTGGCAGGATGATGCCACATCTCGGGATGCGAGTAGACTGATTGTGATGACTGTTTCTCCCTTCAGATGAGGAAAAGTTGGTAAAAAAGCTGAGGAAGCCACATATGCTTTTGTTTCCTCAGTAAATTGTGGCAATTGAAAGCCAGGTAGCAGAGGATTGCAGAGCTTGAAGTGAAAACAGATTTTAATTTCTGGAACACACAGCCCCTATTGGAAGCATTGTTCTGAAAAATTAGGCATCTGCCCCTCTAGCTGGGCTTAGCAGAATTATTTGTTACTCTTAGATTGAATTAAGTAGGGTGACATAAAGCAAATACATAGCATTATGTGTGTGGTTTACTCATCTCTACCTTCACTACGGTTATTCCTGTAATCTTACATGCACTGAAATTGCAGAGATTGAGCAGAGGTCCTAATATTTTCTTTTAAGCTTTTAGAAGCTACTTTTGTATGTCTCAGAGAGCACATTTACATAGTTTTATTTATGTGTTCTTGTCCATGGTTTTGTAACTAAAAGTCTTTTTATTTTAAAGAAACTGGATGAAAAAAGAGTATAGTACAAAAAGGACCAAATTTCTCTCTCCATTTGAGGGAACACAGCCAGGATCTACTGAGCTGTAGTATGAAGGAGGGTAACTACTGATCAAAACAGCTGCAAAATTGCATGTACACCATGGATCACAAGGATACTGATATTGTTCATCTTTTGTCTTCTCTGGATAAGCTGAGTACTAACCAGGAGAGCATTCTTTCAGAGTATACGCTCACCAAGTTCACTGATGACACTAATTGGAAGCAGTGGCTGACACACCAGAGTTGTGCTGCCATCCAGAGGGACCTAGACATCATGAGGTTCAACAAGGGGAAATATGAAGTCCTACATCTAGGGAGGAACAACCCCATGCACCAATATATGCTGAGGGGGCCCCACGTGGACCTAGAGGTTCTGGTGGACAACAGGTTGAACACGAGCCAGCAACGTGCCATTGCCATGAAATTGGCTAATGGTATCCTGGGCTGCATTAGGCAAAGCATTGCCAGGAGGTCAAGAGAGGCAACCCTTTCCCTTTGTCCAGCACTGGTGAGACCACACCTGGAGTGCTGTGTCTAAGTTTGGGCTCCTCAGTACAAGAGGTACATAGACATACTGGAGAGGTTGGCTGAAAGGCCACAAATATGATGAAGGGACTGGAGCCTTTCTGTGAGGAAAAGCTGAGAGAGCTTGGTCTGTTCAGCCTGGAAAAGAGAAGGCTCAGAGGGATTTTATTAGTGTATAGAAATACCTGAAGGGAGGGTGTAAAGGTGACAGAGCCACAGTAGTGCCCACTGACAGGACCAGAGGCAATGGACACGTATTAAGATACAGGAGGTTCCCTCTGAACATAAAGAAACACTTTTGCACTGTAAAGGGGACAAAGCACAGGCATGGGTCGCCCAGAGATGTTGTCAAGTCTCTGTCCTTGGAGATATTCAAAAGCCATCTGGACACAGTCCTAGGCAATGGGTCTCCAGGTGGCCCTGCTTGACTAGGAGGGGCTGGACCAAACGACCTCCAGAGATCCCACCCAACCTCAGCCATTCTGTGATTCTGCAAAGCTCACAGGCCAGACTGACATAATTAAGAAACGAAAACAGACCCTTGGTTACCATCTCATTTGAGCAGGTGACCTCTGCTTGAGGGCCCATGGATGGAGGCAGAATGGGAGGGAGGAGGAGATCTAGGACTGCATGAATGTCTGAGACACTAAGCGACTTGGCTCTTGGGGTGAGAATGAAAAGAGTAAGGAACCTGGCAGAGATCACAATAATTGCCAGATAAAAGGAACTGGGTAGAGCCTGCTCACAAGGCCTATTGCTAAACCATATTCCCTCATGCAGGTGGTTCAGTGGCATCAGACACCACTTCTCTACACCTTCCCAAAGAACACTGCCTTAATGCTTGAGTGATCTCCTGGGGCTCACTGCCTTTATACTAACCATCTCTTCACTATATTGATTATAGGACTGTAATAAAGGGTGCAGCAAGGACCAGAGAAAGGAAAGACTTGTGGGTCATGTTGTAGAGGCAGTACTTGAAGGAGAAGGTGACAGCAGCGCATAAACCTTGAAGAGATGATGAGGGAAATACCAGATTTTCTTTTGATTAAAAAGAAAAACCCACATGTTGTACAGGCAGACCCTTCATACTGATCTGAAGTTGTATCTAACAAGCACATATTTCAAATGGTAAATGATACAGGGGTTTCATAACATTACTGCAAACATGTGAGAAGACCTGTTCCAGTGAGGTCATTAAAGGGAGTAAAGTAAGAGGAGAAAAATAATTTTTTTTTATTTTGTCAGAAATATGAAAAGAAATGTTTCATGCAGACTTTCACTGCTTTGCATCTTATTCTGCTCAGGACAGGTTTAGATGTTTGATAAAAGCATTTGATTTTCATTTCCATACTAATTTCCAATATATGGTACAATTGGGAGAGAACTTCTGTGGTGCAAGAGTTGAGTGCAGAGTACAGACGAAGCTCACCTCAGTCCTCGCTAGCTGTGGAAAATGCTGTCAGGTCAGAATGGTAGTTTTTATATCCAGTTCTCTTGATACAAATGTGCCAAATGGGAAGAACTCACCCTTGAACTTTGGTGTACTGACATCTGTCTTTCAGTTAGGATGCAATTTGACGGTGCAACATTCTTCTAGCATTTATAAATGTTGTACCTTTGGTGTAACGTGAGATGATATTGCTAGTCACAACATGGAGGTTCTGCAAGGCTTTCTTTAATTGGCAGACCAGAAAACATGCCAGGTTTTTCAGCCCATGAATTCTGGGAGAGAAGTGAAGGGAATTGGAGAGGATCTACAAACTGCCTTTGGCAAATGCAAGATTAAATGAAGACACATGTCTTAGTTCTGTATAGATTTTATCAGTGTACAGAATAGCCCAACAATCTCAGTTTTCTACATTTTCACCAATCTTACATCTTTTTGCAATTAGCACATGGTTCAAAGACTGCAATAAAAAATCACGGATACTTTATGTTTATGTCATCTGGCATTCAGCCATAATTTCTTGCTGAATTATTCCATGTTATCTAGAAACAGCATTTGACAACAGCAGTCTTCAAAGGGTTAGTACTGCAGGAGCTGTGTAAAGCAGATTCTGTAAACTCTTATATGGGTAGCCCTGGTTTAGTCAGATCATGATTAACAAGGACAGTTGATCCAAAACTAATGTAATATCTTTTTAATGACTTCAGGCTGCTAGGCTGAAATACACGATGTTGTGAAACTCGGTGGTGCAAAGCCTAAGAGGTGGGTGTCCACCCAGCACTACACAGCCATGTTACACGTGTGCAGGAAAAGCACTTCTACCTGTAAGGGACCCTTCCACAAAACTACAGTGTCTAAGGGTGCAGAGAACAATGAAAGCTGCAGGTTTTCTTCATGTCAGTCACATTTGGACTTTCAGTGTATATTAGCTCTAGAAAATTTCTATCTTGATACCAAATCTTGATTTTTTTTTTTTTTTTTTTTTTAAATGAGCTTAGGTTTCTTACCAATTACAATGGTCCAGGTTCTGATGTTCTCATGTCTGTTGAGTCACGTTTTTTTTTTTCCTGTCAGTATTACCAAACAAATACATGAAAAGGAAACCAAAGAGGGCTATTCTTAGAGAAGGAGCTACTCATTGAAACAGTGGCAAAATCTGGCTTATCAAAAAGAAATAAAGATTACTTATGCATTATTGAATGTTGTTATGATTATTATAGCACTCTATTCTTACAAGCAGGAAGGGATTTCCGGAATGCAAACATTTGATATCATGATGGTGATTTGCTGGTATTTTAGCTAAAAGCTATGGCAAATATAAACAGGAGCAGTCCTACATCTGCCACGTAGAGTCATAATTCAGTTTATGAAAAGGCATTGATTGACATCAGCCTCTCTCACAGTATTACTGGTGTGAATGGCTGACTCACACAGATTGACACAGAAGAAAAATGCTGGGCTAAAGCTTGGCCCAAAGTTTATTGTACATATTGTACAAAATTTATCACTCCACTGAAATTGCTTGCAAGAAATTATAATATGCAGCAGCATAGTCAGTCTCTTGTACACCAACTTAGCATCACAAGACAGTGTATTTGTAGGGATGTGCAGAAGTATTTGTGCAATTGCATGACACACCAATTATGTTTAATCTAGTTGCACAATGAAGCCAAGATAGAAAAAAACACAAAGCAAAACAGTAACACCCTCATAGGTGTGAGAAGCCTATTTGTGGAAAGGAAAAATTATGGATATATCTACAGTGCAAGACAGCTGCACATTCTAGCTGATGGAAGGCTTCTAATTAGCTAGACCACATTGTCATACGTGGCAGGTGGTGGATAGAGCCCATCACAAGCGTGGTGCCGACAGTGTGGGGTAGATACACAAGGTGACCTTCTCAGGAGTAGCCTGATTCCATACGAGAACAAGCCAGGGGTGATACCTTTCCCGTCCTGCACATCTGGTTTCCTTTGCAAAGACCCAGGGTGCAGGCAAGAAGGCAGATGCAGCACACACCAACAAACGTCTCAATCTGAACAAGCTCTAGACCAAGACTGTGAGGCACACTGTGGGGTGCATTTGCCCCCTTAGGCACAGGAACAGCCTGTGTCTATCAGTGGTCACATCTGGGATGAGTGGGGGCAGGACTCAACACCTCAGCACTGTAACAGCGAGGCTGTTACAGAAAATTATATGTATTGCATTATTCAACATTGTCTTTAGACAAATCCAGCAGTAGATTATTTTTGTGCTACTGGACACTTCACTTTTGTACTAATCTGCGGGAACAGAAACAGCCATAATGTGTCAGATCAAAAGTCCTTCCAACCCAGTAGCCTCTCTGCTATTGATCAAATGCAGATGCTTTCCAAAGGGTATAAGAACTAGACAAGCTTAGATGATACTCCTCACTATTACTTTCAGCCTCTACCATCTGAGACCCAGGGACTCCTAAATCCAAACGTGGTCCTGCGTATTTGATTATCTTCAAGGGATTTCTCTTCCATGAAATAGAGTTATCCTCTCTTAAACCAGTGTTAAAGCTTTAGCAACTGCAAAATCCTGCAGGAAGGAGCTCTACAGGCAGTGTAAATACTTGGTGTGAAGAACCACTGCTTTTTGTTTGCTCTGAAACCGTCACCCACTACTTTCATCTGATATCTCCTAATTTCTGCTATGGAAATGACAATGAAAAAGTGATCCTCCTTGCTAGTCATGACTCCATTAGATGAGATGCTCTAGTCAACAAGTGAACTACCTATGTTGTAGATAGGGAGAGACTTCAATTTGTAAGACACAAGACTAAGAAATGGAAAGAATGAGTTTGAAAAATTAGGGACAGCTTTAGCTGATAACTATGACATTTGTCATCAGGTGTGCACTAACATTTCTTGAAAGGCTAAACAACCAGAATACAAAGGATGATCTCTCCTTACCAGTCTGGGGTAAGTAGCAGTAACTCCAGCACCTCTACCTGACATGAATCATGCCTCTATTAGTCACCATGTATCATGAGGCTTAAATTGCCTCAGGAAAGTATCGGGCAGCAGGTTTAAAATGAAGCAAAAAGAAATACTTTTTCACACGTGACTACATTGTAGGTCTCAATTCTGCATGGTGCCAGGTTAAAACTACAAGCAGGTTGACGAGAGCCTTGGAAAATCTCTGAATGCATTAGAAGCTATCAGCTCTAGATGTAACCTCCAGCCTGAGAAACCCTTAAAAAGGCCTTAAGCAGCTAACAGAAACTGAGAAACTGTATATACAGAGCCTATGCATTAGTTTAGATATACCTTCTTTCTTACGGTTAAAGTTGGAGCATTATGCTAAACAGACCTTTAAGAGAGTCTGAGGCATATTTGCCCAGGTCCCCAAGCGCCAAAACAGCCATTTAAAATGGATGTTAACCAAGATTACAATACTCAGCTTACCTTTTTATTTTTCTAACATCCATTTTCTCCTAGTTTGTTATTTAAAAGCCCTATTAGTAAGAGTGCCACTGTCTTGAGAGGCATTTAGCATCTTTATACTTATGAGGAAAGACTTCCCAAGGAACTAATTTGCATTGTCTTGATGCAGAATACCACTTGAATATCACTGGACCATCATGGTACTCATTCACTACAAACTTCCACACTGACTGTGCCCCTCAGTAGCCTCTTGGTCTCTGAGAATGGCTGCTCCAACGTGGGCTGTGTCTGTTCTCTTCTAGACTCATCTACTTCATGTTTTTTAATTTGCTAAGGAGCATGTAATGAGCAACAGAATCAAAAGCCTTTCTGAAATCAAGAAATATGGTAGCAATTGCTTTTCCTTTGTCTGCAGTGTCTGCTACCCATCATAGAAGGAAAGTGGGTTATTCTGATATAATTGGTTCTCACACAGAAAGTGACATTGGTTTTTACTCTCTCCTTGCTGTTCTCCAAGAAGTCTATCTAGTTACTTCTTCCAGTACTTCTGTTTCCAGAAACAGAAGCTTTGCTGACTGGCTACATTTTCTGAATTTCTCTTTAATACTCACAACACATTTACTTTTCCAATTACCTTAAATGCCACCCATTCTCCATAAGTTGTCAAATGTTTCTTTTAACAGCACTGAAATTTTATCAGCCAGTTTGATGTGTCCCAGGACACAGAGGTGCTGTACTTGCCTTGACACTCACAGCTCAGCTAAAAAAGCTAATTAGCAGCAGTAAGTCAAACCAGCTGTCTGATGGTGGTGGAAGTCTGTGGAGCTACAACGAGGTTCATTTACTCACAGACTGGGGTACATCAAACATGCTGATAACAGCTGTCATGGAGAGAATAGGGTTTTCAAACTCTGCTGGGAATATGACAGGACATTCAAACCCTTTGTCTGAGCCCTTGATGAGACTGAGACCTTGTAGGGGCAGGTTCATCAGTTCTCATGGAAGATCCAGTGGTAAAGAGACTACCACCAAGATGATGGAGAGATGAGGCACATACACGCTTGGATAAACAGTGATGTTTTCCATCTCACCTTGTTGCAACAGTTTGTAAATATTGTGACTATTTTGTGGGATAAAAGCTATGAAATAAAACATTTGTGTTGTGTTCCTATTTTCTGCTATCACGATCTTAAAAATCTTATTGTAGCACTCTAAGACACGCAGAAAATTTAATAACTCTTAGCAGCTGTACAATATTAGTAGAGCACACATTTTGAAGGGTAAAAGCTTAAGGTTAAAAAAAAAGGTAAAAATGATTTTTGGTAAAAAAGGTAAAGAAGGTAAAGAAGAAGGTAAAAAAGCTTAAGGATTGAAGGTTAAAATGGGTTTCCAAGGTATCTGGGGTTTAAATGTTACAAACACCATTTTTGTGCATGTGGCCATCTGTGCTCTGTGCAACATCTGTAAAGCTGTGACTCTTTTCACCTGATGAAAGTTCTGGAAATCGACAGACTAATTTGTACAATGAGAAAGTACCCAAATAATAATGCAAAAGGATCTGGGGGGCAAGGGAAATTTGCAATGCCATATGTGTTCATTTCTGTGCCAGGTACAATGATTTTAATGAATAATCCACTGGAACTGTATGTGCTTTGCACAGGAAAATGATACTCTTGGTATCTTATTCTCTCTGCTGCACTTCTGAACTTCTCAGACATTGAGAATGCTAATCTCTACTTCAGTAAAACCTCATATTTTTTTCCATTCTCAACTGCTTGATTATATAGCGTGCCACAAAACCAGTTCTTGTAGTATTTGCTCTTTTCCAAAGTTTGCCAGAGGGCAACACCAATCTAATAATTTTGGTGGGATTTTTGGTGTAATTGTTGATGGAAGGCAATCATAGTTTCGTGTGCCTTGAGTTATTTCTGGAGGGAAACAAAAAGAAAGAGACAGACAAATCAGCTGGCTGCAAACAGTAATGAGCTGTGCTTTTTATGTAACAAAATGCAAACTGTAAAACATACGAAAAACAGAAGACAAAGAAAATCAGTGGTGCAGTGCCCTTCTTCTTTTCATTTCACATTTGTTTCTCCTGCTGTGGAGTGGGAACTGTGTAGTGGGTAAGGTCTATGCCCACCAGCTGCTGGTGGAGTGTCTTTCCTACAGAGCCAGAGGTAGTTCCATCTGAGCAGGTGGCTGAGCAGGGGCGTGGGGAAGCAGTGAGCTGCGTGCAAAGGCTGTTAGTCTCAGCTAGAAGCTTTCAGAGAGGCTCGTAGTAACAGGGCTGTCAAGCTTGCATGGGGGTCATCATCAAAACATCCAGAATTGTGGGACATTTGAGTATCAGGACTCATTTAAGACCACCGTTAGCAGATGTGAATATCCCACTTGCTTTCCATAGCTAACATAGCTCCCATTCTTTACATTCTGATCACATTCTTTCTTAATTCAGTGCCATTCTCTGGCACCTTTCCAACAGCCTTATGTTTTCAACTCAGTAGCAGTTTCTAGATGCACCATTAGAGAGAATGGCTGGAATCGTGGATTGAAAAATACCCATATAAACAAAAAGAGTGACAGTTCTTCCTTACAAGACATTTAGACATACGAATATGCAAAACAAACGTTCTCTCACTGTTTTAGCTAAATAATAAAAATAGCCCCCAAACCCCGAAATCATCTTAAAGGATAATTCTAATGGGCACAGAAGATTTATTCTGAAATTTCAGGTCAGTTTCTTGTACTTTCCTACATTTGTTTCTCATGTATGGAATGCAAATGCAAGAGACATTAGTAAGCTTTATCATCAGTATTAGTGTGGCCATGTTGTCCAGTTTATACAACAAAGACTTCATTTGTTTGTATAATAATGAATTGTGAAGGCACAAGCAAGGGACTGTGAGAACTGTTTTGACTGAGCAAGACAGCCGTGTTAGATATAGGAGGACAACTCTTCTTTTCCATGAAGTTATCACTGTAAAGCTCCTCCTGATAGCTGAGCAGATATATACAGAAAATTGTCTATTAGGTTTGACAGGAAAGGAAATGCAGACTGATTATACAACTTATGAGTACAGCATGATTTTGGACACTGTCAGCATCCCTGTTAAAAATCTCAAAGTATTACTGAAGTCAGAGTGGAATTTGTGATTTATTCTCCCTTGAACAAACAGATGAAGAAGTCTTCATAAAGTCTATTTTGACAGGGAGTGTAAATGTATCTAAAGTGAAGACTGAGAGCACCTGTAATTCATTGGTTTGGACACATTTCTGTCTGGCTGGACACATTCAGAAATCCCTCAGCTTGAAAGAATTACTTGGCCAACATGTACTTTCCATACCTGATTTATTTTTTAGTGTAGGTGCAAATACAATAAACTCAAGTAGAGGGAAATGAACTGGCCCTTGAGATTAATGTCAACATCTGTGTGCAAATACTCGTCATCACCGGGTAGCACTAATAGTTATATCTAGTTTATTTAGGTAACAGTGTTTAGTACTGCAGATTTCTCTACATTGCAGCTGCAGGCTATTAACCTAGAACATGACCTCTTTTAGTTATTGGTTAAGGCAATAACAGTAGTGAGACACATTACAATGAAGATCCCTTGAGAAAAAGTACAGTAATTAAACTCTATGTCACTAGAATTTTTCATGTCCTGTAATGAAGCCAGTGTATTAATGAAAAAAAAAAAAAAAAAATTAGAGGGAAATCATGTGGAAACGCTTAGCTAAAGGCATTTCATTCTTCAGAGTGACTTTTCTCCAGAGTATCAAAGGTAAGATTAAAGGAGCGTGGCTGAGAGCAGCAAGAAGAACAAACTCAGAATGACTTGAGAAAGCAAATCTAGTGCTTTAGGGCACTAGATAGGCTTGATCCAGTGTGGAAATAAACCAAGTAAGCTTTCTTTGAAGGGAGTTAAAGACCACTGCCAGAAGCAGGACATTTCAGCATTTAGCCTTCATAATTTCTGCCTTGTTAAAATCTATGTTCCTACAAATATTTGAAGTTACCACAGGCTTCTGTTTGTGAATTGGATAAGAACGTATGCACAATGTTTTTTGTTTGATATCAAAATTACTAGTGAATGCATATGGGCATGAGAAGATAAAAGTACATAAATAAAAAGATCAGTTAATTGTATTACCGAACTTTGTTCCCAGGATCCTAGGCTTTAAAGTGCTAACTAAGGTTAGCTGGTAACTTCTCATATCTGTATCAGCTGTTATAACTAACAATCATTGCAAACTGTGTATACTTCCCAGGGAGACAGTTTTTATTAAAGATGGCAAAACTCATTTTCCCCATGATTCAGGTGAACGTGACTCAGACATAAAAAAATAAAAATCTCTGCGTATTATAATTTACTCTGGACCAAATCATCCAAGTCACTCTGCTCTCTGAATGATTTATTATAATATTACCAAGAGAGAGTTGGGAATACTTGTTAGAAGTAAACAAAGACCAATTTCAAAAAAGCCGATGTAGTCAGGAGAAGCGTCTATGAGAAGAAAATAGATACAGGGCTGAAATTTAGGGTAACGTATTCAAACATCTCTCTTCAGATTTTAATTAAACACCCAGGCCTATCTTTAAGCACTTGGCTAAAAAGAAAAAAGAGCCTCTGGGACATGCAGAATTTGAAAAGCTCATAGCCAGTCATCTAAGCTTTATTAAGGCTGTCCTATTTCACCTGAAGATAGACATGGCTGCTCATGCATATTCATGCATTCTAATTCAATAAGGGATAGCAATTCATTTCTACTATGCACAGCTTAAGGATGCTTCCCTTCCTCTCTTGAGTGTATAAGGTTCTTCTGTTAAACAAATGCCACATGTCCATCCGTATTGGAAATTATGGGAAAAAAAAACAATCAAACAAAACCTTTTAGTTAGTCCTAAGGCATGCTACAGATTGATTGTTCTATAAGTATCCCTCATCTATTACAGCAGGTAAAAAAATAAACAGCAATATATCGTATAATGCTTCTATACTGCGTCACGCCTCCATAAATACATAACACAGCTAGAGCAGCCTCTGGCTGCCTTTCAGACTAGCGAGGAAGGGTAACGATTGCTCTTGTGTATGTTGGCCACAAGCCACTTTCTTTCCTGAAATGGGAAAAGTTGAAAGAGGAACACTTTTCTAGTGAATTCTGCACCTTTCTCATCACAACATGATTTGCTGCTTTCCAAACAGTTGGGATGGCTACCTCAGAATAGCTGCCTGCAGGGTCCTTTTACCCTTGGCAGCACAGCCCCAAAAGATGCTGTGCTGCTATTTGCGGCTTCCTACCACAGCTGCACATCAAATATACAAAGCAGAAGCCAGGCACGCTTTGGCAGCAGAAATGAAATGGTAATACGAGGACTGGAAGAGAAGTGACTTGGTTTTTATTGTTCTGGTAAGAAATTAGTTATCAAACATACAGAAGAAAGTCTTTGCTTGCTGTTTCAAGCTTGCTGTTCCAGAAAGAAGTGTTTGTTACCAGGAAAAGTGGTTGGAGGACTAACCTGCAGTGTAGCCTTTTCCTGCAGCTGTGCTTCAAAAGGGTCACATCTGCAGTTACCACATGCCTTCATCTCTGCTGTAGGTTTCAGTGCGCAGGTTCAGTTTGGAATTCACCGTTCACCAAGGAGGGCCAGTTAATAAACCATTGGTTCTGCAGCTCTTTAGCATATTTTATCCAATTTCTCATTGCAGTAACTTGACCAACTTTGGAGACTCTGAGTGTGAAGCCATTTCCCCTATTGAGAACATTGTCCCTAGCATGCCTTCCTGTAGTGGAAGCAAAAAGTATGCCATGAAAGAAGTAGATATCCAACAGATTTGTGCTCTACTCTCTCTGTGCTTGGTGTCTTGGGAGTACATGAGTGAAAGAGGTTCAGTGAAAGACAGTAACTCTTGGCACACACCAGCTCCGGGCATTATTGTACTGTAGGTATGTCCATGGTTCCCCTTTCTGTCCCTGCCTCGTCCTACCTTGCTTGCAAAGTATCGCAATACCATAAGTAAACTTTCCTAAAAACTATCCTTCACTTCTCTGCATAAGCCTCTACTCACCTCCAGGACCGATCACCAAAGCATAGGAAATTTCCTTTATTATAGATTTCAGGCCACAGACCTTGATTAAACCCTCATTAGCTTCTGCTAAATCCAGCCATTTATTTTCCTTTCCCTCTATCCCAATTTTGCTGGGATAGAATCATAGACTCAGTTTTCTATTCAGGAAAGCTGCATTTTTGAGAAGGCTGCAGCACCCGATTTGGTGAGAACAAAGTCAATAAGACACTGTTCTCACGTGTGGCCAGCCATGGTATGTGGGTCTCCACAGTGATCAAGGTCTTTAGCAGTTTTGAGTTAGCCAGGTGCTAAAGCCAGGGAAGCTGACCCAAGCTGGTAGACAGAAGTATTCCATACCATAAACATCAGGCTTGCTATAAATTAGGAATTCTGCTGGGGATTACCTCTTCCTCTGGTGGCCACCATCCCTGGAGGGTCTTGCCCATCATTCTTCTCCCAAGACTGACTCTCCTGTTTGCTATGGTCATTGCACTTTCGTTGGAGCCGTGGTGCTTTCCCAGGGCCTGACATCCAGCTTTTGCTGCTGAGTGAGCAGCTTGCAACCACTACATGGGTTGAGTATAACTTTGTGTCCTTTCTGTTAGTATCAATATTTCAGAGTTTTATTATAATTTTAATTTTTTAAACCTCTTTCCATTTCAACCCATGGGTCTCCTTTTCTTCTCCTGATTCCCCTCCCTGGGGCAGGGCAGGGGAGGAGGGGACTGGTTGTTGGGTGAGAGAACAACTGGCTAAACACAAATGCCCACACCAGTTTACATGCTCCTGCACTACCTCACGTTTTCTGCAAGTGTCTTCAGAAGAAGAAAATGAAGGTGAAAAAGCTAAAATAACAGATTTAGCTAAAATCTCCTTTTGATAAGGTAGTCATCTGGCAGGACAGTGGGATCAGTGAGAATGGATTATTTAATCTTTCCCCTTTAAGATGCGTAAAAGATGTCATTTTTTCTGGTTTATACAACTTTCAAAAACTAGATTATTTAACTGGCAAATACCCTGAATTTTATAAGAACTGGAAGACCCTCTTCAGTGATGTAACACCTTCCTAATCTAATCCAACGTGGCCAGTGGTGACTATTACGTATTTTCTTAGGAATTTATCAAAAGAAACAGAATTTTGGCTCCTGATACACTTGGGCAGTCTTGTGAGATAGTATTCTCTATTTTGTTTTTCTTCTGGGCTGGTGGGTAGCAAGATAAAGAGAACAAGAGATTATTCCACAAAAAAAAGCATGCTCAAGCTGCAAACTTGAAATTATAAATTCTATCTCCAATTCTTCTATCAACTCATCCTAAAGTTTTGGAACTCTTTAGGAATTAGAGTTTCATATCTGCAGGAGTTGACCTCTTTTTTAGCAGCTATATAACAGATAACTGAGAACTTCCACAGGTCACTTCTGGTAGAGCTGCAGAACACTCAGCCCAAACAGAGGCAAACCTGGCAGTTTGCATTTTTGCCACAGTTTATCAGAAAACACTTCCTAGATTAGGTAATTCTGTAAGTTACACTGATTCATCATAGCTGTGACACCTTCTGTGGTTTAGACCACACAGAGAGGTTTACAACTGCTCCTACATCAAGCATGGGAGAGCTGATCTTTAGTTCAATAACAGAAGCTTGCCTTTCTACTTCCAGAATGAGATTGAGCCCTTGGAGACAAAACAGTCAAGAATTGCCTATGGTGTGAGAAACAGACAGAACAATGCTTCCTCAGCCAGCAATGGGCATCTCAAATCTACATGCATGCTCTTTTCCTCTCACCACCTACAGAGCAGTAAAATATTTCATCAAAATACATATTTTTTGCCCTTCATGGTTTGGTTTATCTGGAAAAATATCCATTCTCATTTAATGGGTATCCAATGTGAGTTTTGACACCAAGATGTAAGTATGATGACCTCCAGTTTCCACCATCAAAAACTTAGTGTTGTGTTTCCTTCTTGCTTGCAACTACTTAGGGGAAGTTCTCTCTCCTGGCTTGTGTGTACCAAATTCCTGACCACATCAGGGTTCAGATCATGGTGGTAACCCCAGGTGATATTTTGGTAGTAGAAGCCACATCTCCCTGGTTTGCTATAAATGTTGGACAGTTTACAGCTTTTTAAGTTGCCAGACATGCACTGGAGATGTACAGAATAGACTACAGGCCCATGGGTAAGAATTTGGGAAGCTGTTATATTATTTCTGATGTCTTACTGCTACTTTTCAAGGTTTGAGATAGCCTGTACTGCATATTACACTCATTCTGATGCTTATAAACATGGAAATCCAAGGAAGATGCTTAGTAAAAAAATAAAAAAGGGTTATTTTTCTTTTCTTTATGAACAGATAAAAAGGGATCTGCACAGCTGATACTGAGATAAATTCACTTTGGTGTTGCACAGTAGCTTTTGCTCACATAACGTGTAATGGAAAAGCTAATTGACATTTTGTCATTTCTGTTTCAATAAACTGAGCTCAGTGATGCCACCCTCTAGAATCCCTGACAGCTGATCTATTTCCAAAATAAACCAAGGAACTAAATTTATTTGCAAACAAAGATTAGCTCATTCTGGAAGCCATGCTAAGCCTTTTTTTTTTAAACCCTCAACAACTGGTACAAGGAAAAATGTTTAAAAAAACTCCTTCCAAACAGAGTATATTTTACAGGAAGATACATTTCACGGTGGAGAAAAACTAATCATACATAATTTCAAATGTTTTGAAAACAAGTTAGCAGCTCTGAAGAAAAACAGTATACTGGCAAATAAGACAGATATTTACTAAGCAAAACATAGTAAATCTGAATGATATTATACTACAAGAAGAAAAATTATATTAAAATAAAAACTTGAAACTTTTATATAATCATCCATGTCAGCATCTGGAAGCATATTAAAACAGTGAGTACATGTCTTCATAAGTTTCATCTAAAAGGAAAAAGATGCCACTCACCATTTCTTGGACAATACAGAAGAAAAGGTGAGAGAAGAGAAAGAAAATTGTCAGGGCATCAGGGGCTCCTGTGCCCAGAGTGCCGGGGCTCCCAGTGGGTGACAGCAGGGCCGGGCAGCCTGGGGACACTGGGGCAGCCCCAGCCCTGGGGACTGGACACCTCCCTGGGGAGGGAGATGTGGCCAGGGTGGGGCATGGTCCCGTGGGTGTGCTTGGATCAGTGTGGTCGTGGCCAGGCATGGCCTATGACATGGTGTGAGCTGTACCTCGGGCAGGGGCCAAGCAGCAGAGCCTCAGCTTAAAAACAGCTCCATGGGCAGGGGTTGGCCCTGGCTCCCCCACCATCCCGAGGCTGGAAGGCCAGCAGAAAGGAAGGATGGAAGAAATGAAGGACGGAGGGACAGAAGGAAGTAAAGACAGAAGGAAGGGCAGGAGGGTGGGAAGGAGGACCCTGGAAGCAGGGATGCACTCAGGGGCCCAGCATGGATGGGAAATCCCTGTGAAGGTTTGAGGAAGAGATGTGGGTAGCTGCTAAGACTAGATGCCTTTGCTATGTAGAAGTGTATTGGTGTTGGGCAATACCGGGTTGGATAGGAACCTAGGTATGTGCTTCCAGAAAAGCAAGAAAGCAACGTGAAAATAGAGATTTTCAATAGACAATAGGCTTCTGTCCACATGAGATTTCAACTGGGTAGCGTAACTGTAAAAGCTCTGACTGCAGGGTGGGTGTTCATGACAAAAATCAGGCGTTTCCAGTGAACCAGCAAATCATGCACAGTCCCTACCATGGCTATTAACCATCTGCACAGATCTTTTAGTGTCATAAAGCTGAACATGGGAATTTAACAGATGGAGATATTACTCAGAAGCACATTTTATGTTGCATTAAACATGTAAAGTGCATTTCAAATTAAACTGAAGCATTTTCTTACAGCCAAAATGCCTTATTATACCTTATTATTGTTTGCAGGTGATCTCTACCCGCCTGAGTTTTATTCTGAAAGGGACATACACATTCTATACAGTAAACAGAATGATAATGTCTGTATTATTATTTAAGTAGAATTCATTTTCTACTATCTCATTACTATTCTGTTTTCAATGTAATACACTGGCAACTACTCATGTTACTCCTTTATTAATATTTTAAAGCTATACCACCTTGTTTTCCTCAGAGATAGAGGAAGCAGCAAAATGGAACAAACCCATCATTGAGCTGTTCTGCTACTGTACTTCTGGTATGGGCCAATGCATTACAGAAACTTCTCAAGAAAAAGAAGTGCAGGGTTTGGTTTTGAAACATGCAGTAACACGGTGCTTCCATTCTTACAATATCCCCTGAGTTGTTTCTTACCTCTTTACATTATTCCTGTGAAATCTCTTCTGTACATAAAACATAGAGTGTCTGATAGATAATAATTCAAAAACCCCAAACTCTGTTCTGTCCATTCTCTGAACATTTCCTCTCTGTTCAGATGTCACCTACTATTTTTTTCCTCCTGGATGTTCTACCTACAGCTGATCATGCTCAGGTAAAAAAATGGGCTTCAGATACTATTAGTTTATTTGGAGGAAAAAACTGCACAATGCTGAGCTGGCACAGTGGGAAAATAACGTACCTGGAGCGGGACTGAGGGGAAAACACAGGAGAGAGAACTTCCATTTCGCTCAGGGGTTGTACTTCTCCTGCCTTCTCCATTGCCTACTGAAAATGCAATTCATTTCTCTGTCCCACAGTCTTATTACCTTGGTGCTATTTTTATCTGTACCACTGTTCCTTGTTATTTCTCTTGTTATAATGCCTAGATACCTCAGCCAAGATCAAGATCGTACAAATATGGCCCGAATCTGCCAGTAGAATATTACAAATTCTAATGGAAGAGGTAGGAATAAGAAACAGAGGAAGTAAATGTTAAGTTTTACACAGAGAACAACACAGAGAGAAACTAAGGGAGATGTGCCCACATCTGGGAGTCTAGTCCCAGCTTGAAGGTCCCACTGGTCCCAGAGATGGCAGATGTGACAGCCACAGTCCTCTGGAGGCTGCTGGCCACCCGGCTGGGAGCAGGACTACCTGCCTGTGTTTGGGTGACCAGATGCCTACATTCGGCCCACTTGAGGTCACTCACTGAAGGTTGTTCAAAGAGGTTGTTTAAGGAGCACGGAGCAAAGAGTAAATCCCGTGAGCTCTGGTTCACTGTCTTAATCACAAATTATTTCTTCTCGTTTTCAGCTTCGCTTTTTTTTCTTTCTTCCAACCACCTACACTACTCCTGTTGCAAAGCAGAATATCCTTTCCTGCTTTAAATTCTTCTTTCTGTTTCAATCTTTGATTTTGGCTTCTGTCCCCCTGCCTGGCTCAGCAGCAGGCTGAAGGCTGCCTTGGTGGAGGCTGTGTTACATAATGCTCTCCGCCCCTTCTGCTCTTTTGTCGGCATGCCCTCCCACCCCCAGCTTCCCGAGCGACCCCCATGTGCTCTGGAACGTGGGGATTGATAGCCTTTGCCATTTGGTTTCAGCTGCTGTCCCTGTCACTGTCAGTAGCATTCAAACAGGTGATGTATTAGAAAACTCGTATCTGCGAAATACCCACTAACCATTGTCCCCCCAAATTAATTGCATATGTGTGAAAGAAACATTCTTCTAATTCATATTAGTTGTGTTCCTTCTAAGAGCTATGCCGTACATTTATTCTGGGCAAGATTAAGTAGAAAAGATTGACCTTAACGCTATATTATTCTCCATAGTCACATCTTCCTTTTCCCACTATTAAGTAGACATTCCATTTCTGTGTTGGCATTTTTATCTTCTCTTTACATTCTTTCCAAAAGCCATGTTATTTATTGACTCTTTGCTGACAAAAAGATGAGAAAGAAAAATGGCATAACCCCCACCTCTCCCCCAAACAGCAAATGGAAAGGGCATGCTGTATTCCTCTGATGCAGACGAGTAACTTTGTAGGATTAATTTCTCACTTCACTACTTTAGTTTGCCTTTTCCTTCTGCTTGTTTTAGTTCTCTTTTTCTCAGTAGTTTGGACTCATCTGTTTGTTCTGATACTTCCTTTTTTCCCTATTGTTTGTGGATTGCACCTTCTTGCCTTAGAATTAGTCTGTTTGATTAACTTGGTCTTCAGTTCTGTTTAATGTCTCTGGCAACCCCTGCAGGTATTAATTTGCTATGAAAAAAATTACAGAAGAATTTCTTACCTCCACGGTGTCTGTAGTCCATCAAAACGTCACGGTCAACGTGACACTTTTTTACATTGTCACATTGAATGATGAATCCATGTTACTTACCAACATAACAACAACCTTGCAAATAAAAGTAATTTCAGGGTTGGAGCATCTTGTCCTAACAGCAAGCTGTTGGGCAGTGCTGGCTTAGCTAACACAGAGCTATCGGAACAGGATCTTCACGAGAACGGGCACCAGTGCATGTTCAGAAAAGGTGTAATGATACCTCTTGTTCCAGTATAAGAAGACAAACCCACAATATGCACTTTAGAGCAATGCTGTAAACAGTGGTGGTATTCTTTGTCCTTAATGTAGCTATCATGTGGCCCCTGTAGTAGATGCAGACTGTAGGAGGATCAAACAGGTTTTCACTGCACCTTGCCTCAATAACTTTGAATGTCAATCTGCAATATGGGGCTGCTGCGCTTCCACAGAGAGCATATTGCCTGAGCTGGTCTCCAGCCAGGCTGAAAGGCTGGACCAAGTGATTGCTGCATACCCAGCAAGCCTCTCCAGAGACCGTGACAGATCATGGGCCAAGGCGTGCAGTTTCACTTCCAAGTGCTTCTCTGGTCTTCTAAGAAAATGCCCTCGCCGAGAAAGCCCCTGCTAACCAAACATGGCTGCTGGAGGCAGTGGCTGAGCTCATCCAGGTACACCCTCATCTTGAGACCACATACAAAGCAGCCAATGAAGAAGACGGGTGATTTCATCACACTTTGAATCTAAATGTGGCTACGGAAGAGCATATGGCTTCACAATCAGTTTTTATTTTTTCCCTCTTTCCCCGCACAGACCGTCGCTGTCGTTTTCACGCGATGAAATGTGCGCTGGTGTTATGCTCCATGCTGAGATTCACACATACTTGCCTCTAGAAGCCCCAGCCAAACTTTAAAGAATTTCTAACCACTGTGGGTTGTATTTTTTTATTTTTTTTCAGAAGAGACTTGTTCGTGATACTTTTAGCAGATTTAATTTTGAAAATGAGGTGATGTAATGAATTTGAAAAAACAAAAAAAGCCAGGCACAGCAGACTAGGAGGCTCACGGCTTCACACCCGAAGAACAACTGTTGAATATTGGTTCTGCTGAGCTTTTACAAGCGCGACCTTCTGCAGCCGAGAGCCAAGAACCCCGTGAAGTACAAAGGCCCGCAGAGGTCCCTTCGGGGGAGGGCAGCTCCTCGGGGTACAGTGCGGAGGAGCCCCGGGCCA
>NW_008580783.1:9139-34130 GCF_000691845.1 Merops nubicus | reverse complement strand
GAGACGGGTTCCGGCATCTTTCCAGGTTCGTTAGCGTTAGCCTGGTGAATAAATAAATAGCTAAGGCTGCCCCGATGAGGAGCGTCGGCACTTCATGAAGTAATCAAGTGCCGATTAGACGCACTCGAGCACAAAGCTCTTGGTACATTTCTGGGTTGAGTTGGAAACCTGTAGAAACCAGGAGCTGATGGTTACCCTGATGCGTCGGCGCCGGTGAGGCTGTGACAGCAACGTCAGTGGGGCTATTTGGAGTTATTTTTTTCCGAGTTTCTAGGGAGCATTGTAAATCCACGGGCTGCCTACACATGTGGGGCTTTTAACTCCCCATCTTTTAATGAGTTTATAAAATGTTGCCTTAACTCTTCAGTAATACCTAGATTCATTAATAACCTCTTGTGAGGACATTTTGTGACAGATTTCTGTTTACGGACCATTTTGTTGATATGAAACAAAATAAGGAAATTAGGAAATGCTATTTTCTCCCGAGGAAATGATGCTAACGTTGCCAGTGAACTTCCATAGGATTTCTTACTTTGTGATGCTAAATTGATCATTTGACTGAGTGCAGATATATAAATAGGGCAGGACTAAATCGGTAGGGAATGAGAAACCCAAACCAGGTACAGTTTACATATTGGTTTTGCTATGAATAAAGTCCTACAAAGGCTTTTTTCTTGGATTCTGACTTGGTTCTATGAAAAGCCTTTTGCAAGGGTCAACCCTGCTAACGCAAAATCAGCTGAACATGCAGGAGAGCATCTGCCGAGCAGTGGGGACTGCACAATGTCTCCTTTCAGACAACCTGAACAGGTCCAGATTAGGGAATAACATTACTTTTCCCCGTGTCTTTGAGCCTGACCCGGACAAACACAATTCTATCTTCATGACAGAATGTGTGTTCTAAGATCTCAGTAAGGTAAAGTTCCTGTTTCCTTATTAACTTCAAACATGAGTTGTCATAGTGTCTTCATAACCATTCCTTGTGGTTTGAAAGTTAAGCAAATGCTTAGGCAAATAGTTAAACACAGCGGTGAATCCAGGCTCTATTGCTCATCTTGGACTTAGAAACTCAGTGTTCACAGCTCTGCAAAGTTTTAGCATATGTAAACAATGACCCTGAAATCACAGGAATTATTTACAGTTACAGGTTTTGTATGCGTGGTGGTTTTTTTCTTGGGGGGGACCTACTTGCAGTCAAAAGAATGGTGGTTGTCCAGATTTTGGAAGCTGCGTTGTAGTAGTAGCAAAGAAGTGGTGAGATCAAAGATATGTTGTTTTATTTCCCACATTTATTTTTAACCTAGCTGGCTATCTCTCTGTACCTCCCACACTTCTTTGTAAGCTGCTTTCAATTTGGCTACTACACAGAGTTTGTTGAGATTGAAGGATCAGATAAAACAGACAGTATGGTATCATGTAACGTATGGAGGTGGTACTCCAAAACAGCTGCTCTTGTCTTCTAGCAACCGTGACAGGTTTCTTAGTGGCATTTAACATGTTTATGTCCTGAAAAGAAAACCTCATAGTCATAGCTGGCTTGTCAGATTTACATGTGCATCAGTAATGCTCATCTGAAGCTCTATGGGCCTGCAAAGTAATTCCCACTGAAGATTAAAAAAAAAGTAAATTGCAGTGTTTTCCACCATATTGCCAACCAAGAATATTTTCCCCTTCCCCTGTAAAACCCTGGCTTGTCATAGTCCTGCCATCAATCTGTGCTTGCCATATTAGAAGCCAAGGCAAAGATGGACCCGGGATGATCCTGGAGGGGAGTCCATGGTAGAAACACATGAAGAGTAGCGTGTCTTCTAGCTTCAGAGTTTTGAGGAAAAAGGCACTTTTCTCACCGTGCAGCTATGCAGGTCACCATTCTGCAAATTCAGATGTGTACCTTTAACCAAGGAAGTTCTGTCAACTTCACTGTGGCTATGGTCACTTGTAAAGTAAATTTCAAAGTCAAAGATTAACTTTGGAGTGTACAGATGAATGACTTGGAAGCTGACTGTGGTGACATGAGACACCATGCTTTGCTTTTGCAATTGGGAGGGGTTCAAACCACAAAAATGTTTGAGCTGTCATAAATGACCAAGCTAGTGTTCCATTATTTGGTCACTGAATATCCTGTAATTCAGAATTAGAGATCAAAATTAATGTCCTACAAAACCTATGATGTGGAACAGAGTCTTCACTCTTTGAAGATTGCTCATTTTATTTTCCTGCTTTCTGATAGTGAAATTGGTGGAAACTTTCTAAACAGAATTTCACAGGTAATACTTATATGGGACAAGATTTGTACTAGCTAATTATGTTGAAAGCCCAGACACATTTTGCACCTTTTTTTTTCAGAATTGAGACCTATAATTTTTTTTGTCATATCATAAGGAAGTTCTAATGACAGGCCTTTTTCTTTCTAGGAAAGTTTCAGGTAAGAAGAAAAAAGATGGCAATTTAGAAAACAGACAAAGGCATGGCAGTGAAAATCAGGGATACATTCCAGAGGAACTGTGGAACACAGAACGAATCCCAAGTGAGTCTAAGCTGATAAATCCCATATTGTCAAACTGCTTTTCCATATAGGTATTTTGGACAACGTGTCAAGCCATTACATTACAAGATTTCAATACTTTCTGAAGGACTTGTGCTTGGCCTGAACCTCTTCAGAACATTTTGGATTTTCTAGAGCATGGCCCTTCAAAAGTACTGAAAAAAATACATCAAAGTTCTTTGTGATTGAATTTAGTTTTAGCCCTGGATTTGTTTTTTTAAATGCCTTTGTTCTACCAATAGCTTCTGGAGCCAGAAGTGGGAGTACTGGATTACCATCCAACAGTCAATTTAGGCAATATTTTACAGTTGGTGTATAAAAATGAAAAAATCTGCCAACAACAAAGAAGGAGGAAATAAAAAAAGGCTGTTAGTGAACTATGATTTTACTGATAAATGACTAAGACATTATAAATTCTAGCCCTTAAGCACAAAGACTCTTCAAAAGCAAATGTAAATCTCCACCAAATCATTACCCACCATTTGCATTTAAAACCACATTATTATTAAAACGTTTAATCAAACACTTAGTGGCATAAAAATTATTGTGCAGTCTATAATCTGGGCATACATCCTTTTCTCTCTAACAAATAAATTATGAAGAAATAAGTGCCATAGAAAGACTTTAAGAGTGGTACCATGTGGTGTTGTAAAAAGTAGAAGTTATGAAAAATAAAAGGAAGACTAAACAAACCTGCACAAATTGATTCTATTGGGAGATAGGGAGACAGGCTCCTCTCATATTCATTAGTGTGTTGGGTTGACCTTGGTTGGCCACCAAGTGCTCACCAAGTCACTCTATCACTTCCACTCCTCAATAGGACAGGGAAAATAAATTAGATGGAAAAGCTCATGGGTCAAGATAAGGAGAGGGAGATCACTCACTGGGGCAAAGCAGACTTCAGTTGGGGAAGATTAATTTAATTTATTGCCAATTAATAACAAAGTAGAATAGTGAGAAACAAAAACAAAACTAAAAACACCTCCACCACCCCCACTTCTTCCAAGACTCAACTTCTCTCCTAACTCAACTACCCAGTCCCTCACAAGCAGTGCTGGGGGCTGTGGTCAGTCCATAACACATCATCTCTGCCACTCATTTCTCCTCACACTCTTCCCTGGCTCCAGCATTGGTTCATCACAGAGGATACCATCCTTCACAAACTTCTCCAATGTGAGTCCTTCCTGTGGGCTATAGTCTTCAAGAACTGCTCCATCATGGGTCCTTTCCATGGTACAATCTTTCAGGCATGGAGTGCTCCAGCATGGATCCCCCACATAGTCACAGTTCTTGCCAGAAATCCTGCTCCTACATGGGCTTCTCTTCCTGGGGCCACAACTCCTGCCAGGAACCTGCTGCAGTGTGGACTCTCCACAGGCTGTAGCTTCCTTCAGGGCACACCCACCTGCTGTGGAATGAGGTTCTTCGTGGGCTGCAGGTGGATATCTGCTTCACCATTATCCTCCATGGGCTGTAGGGTGACAACTTACACCACCATGGGCTTCTCCATGGGCTGCAGGGCAATCTCTGCTCTGGCACCTGGAGCACATCCTCATCTCCCTTCTTCTCTGACTTTGGTGTCTGCAGGGCTGTTCCTCTCACATTTTCTCACTCCTCTTTCCCAGCTCCTGTTGCACAGTGTTTTTTAGCCTGTCTTAAATACGTTATCACAGAGCAGTGTCAGTGATGGGCTGAGCTTTGGCCAGCAGCAGGACCATCTTGGAGGCAGCTGGAACTGGCTCTGTCTGATGTGGGGGTGGCTCCTGCTGTATTCTCACAGAAGTCACCCCAGCAAGCTCCCTCGATTACACCAGCTTTGATGTGTTAGCCTAACAAGTCAGCAATATTACATCATATTTAGCTGGATTCCTGAATGGCGTTTGGTTCATGCTATGGTGGACAGCAAATAATGGTAATCTTGTATATTCTTGCTACAGGAGTTGGCTCCCTTCCCACAATGTCCTCAGAGTTCACTGTCCCTGATGCAGATTTACACACCAGTTCTGTATCAAAGGTAATTGTGATGCTGAAACCTTGACTTTTTTTTTCAGCTAGTGTGTATTGTACTATATTCAAACACAGATTTTGGGTGGAGGTAGACATTTTTAAGTCAATTACAGCTCTAATTGGATGAGTGGAATGTCCATTCAACACTCCTGAATGTTTGACTTATAACGATAAATGTCCTGAGTGTTAGCCTCAGATTTAGATTGATTTGGAGGAGGATGGGAGGTGAGGGGGAAACAACCGCCTCTGACATTTGGAAGAAATGTCTAATAAGGCTTTTGTCACATTTGTTCCCCTTAACTCCCTGCTGCATCTTCCTCTCCACCTCCCAGGCTAAAGTTATGAAGTCACAGACCTCCCCTCACAGAATCACAGGATATCTTAAGTTGGAAGGGACCCATATGGATCACTGGATCCAACTCCTTGCTCCATGCAGACTTCCTAAAACTAAACCATTTGACTAAGACCATGATACAGACGCTCTTAGAACTCTGACAGGTTTTCAGTCAGCGTCTGCTCTGTCCATTGCTTTTCCTGCCTTTTGTCCTCCAAATGTCAGCTAGGCTTTTCTGCTGGCCAGCACCGTGGGTAGCCCTGGCTGGGACAGATGTCCCATAGGTAAAGCCAACTGTCTTTTCATCCTTCCTGGGATTAAAAGGTCTCCTCCTCTCTCACCACAAGCTCACTTATTACCATTAATTAATTCTTTCAGCCTTGCCAGCCAGAGTAACTCTGGCTTGGCTTTTGAGCCTTCACCTCTGTGTATATTACACACTAAACCATTTGCCCTGAGCGTGCAATAATTCTGGAAAGCTGTTGCATAGGTGCCTTTGGCAAAGTGGAGGAATGCAATGTTTTTGTTGTTCTCCTCAGTTGCCAGACTGGAGGAGATGTGGATATAAGATGGAGGCACTCTTGAAGGCACAGTCTGAGGTTCCTTTGCAAACAAAATCCAATGCAGATGCAGCAAATAAATGTGCATTTTATCTGGATCATTTTTTGATTGCATTTTCTAATTACATTTCCACACTGCAGAAGCTGTTTCAGTGAGGAACTTCATGCTGATCTTAGAGACCTTTTGTATCTCAACAGTAAATGATGGAAGGGAAATCACACAACTACCACTCAGTCCACCTTAGAGCTTTGTCCTCTTTGCATGTGGCTAACACATAAAGAAATAGAATCCCAGTATTTGTTCCATTCTCAGCTACCTCCGTTCTGAAGAGTGGTGCTGAGGTCTCTTAGCTTCTTGCACAACAGCAACATGGATCTTAATTTATGCCATGTATTTGTAAAATACACTTAGCAGCTCCATTATGCCAATTTTTTGTTTTTAAACAATATTTGCTAATATTATTTTTAATTGTTGCAAATATTCTCTTGGGAAAGTGGCAGTGATGTGGTACCAAGTTCACTCCTCAACACAGTGATAGCTCATTTATTTTTGAAGAGCTGTTTCAACATGTACAGTGCAGAAATCTGTCTTTGGATGACATTGCATATAAATCATAGCAGAGTGTGTCTAGTTCTTTTGGCACACGGTGCAATTTAGGAAGCAATTATTAAAACTGATCAAAATAATAACAGTAAAAATAATAGCAATGATACTGATGTTTTTGTGACTGGTGGTTGTGTTTGACATTAATTACTTGTCAAAATACTACTAAAGCAAAGCTGAAAAGCGTGTACAAAACAGCTGAGGGTTTAGCGTGGATCTATAACCCTGAGCAACAGTTTCAGACAATGTTTGGCACAGGTTTGAAGAGGATTACAAGACACTGGCTGTGTTTGCATTCACAAGGCGTGTGGCACATTATGGTCTGCTCTGAGAGATAGAGAGTTTCTGCTGAGGACCCTGTACCCACCCTATACACATTTCAGGGGGAGGTGATAAATTCAGTTAGCTGTAGCTGTTTCTCAGTGACTGGGTGCTCAGTGGTGGTTGATGTGCCCTGGTTGTGCACTGGGGGGACATTATGCCATTCAGTGTCATCTGAAAGGTATCCATCCATTCTTGGTGCTCTCAGACTGCTCCACAGTGAGAAAGATAGTGTTGTGAGTGGGGATCACCAGGAGGCTTGGTTCACAAGTGCTGGGTTCCTGCTCCTGATTGAAACATGAATGTAGGTGCAGACTTCCATGTCAAATGCTAGATCAGATAGCCTAGGACATCTCTTGAAGCCCAGTGGCTAGGGAAACATTGAAATCCATCTCAGGCACACAGCAAAACATTGAATCATTTCTGTTAAACCTGTTGTCCCTGGACAATACTTGGTACAAGTCTGTTAAAGTAGCTTCTAGCTGCATCAGGAACTGCCCACACATGTTGGAAAAATATTGAGAGATAATTAGAGGTGAAAATTATTTATAACTGTTTTCTGTATGTTGTAGGAATATTTAGCAATCTGAAAATGGCTTGTGAAGAAAAACTGTTTCTCAGCTAGAACAGGGCTTCTCAGTATATTGTGGCAGCCCCATCTTGTATATGCAGGAGCTGATAAAGGCTGATGAAGGTTTACCTTAAAATGTGGATTTGCAGTCCATCATTTAAATTTATGACATTATATGCAAACATAGTGACGAAAAAAAGTGGTGGTTTATTTTTTTACATCCATAACCTTTCCTGTTAACAGCATAATAGAGGTTTTCTGACAAAAAGTGTTACTGGAGGCATTCTAACAAAGTTCAATCACCACTCTTGCCAATATAGGGCATAATAAACACCGTGGTGGTCCTTCATTATAATATATTTCTTGTCAAGCAGGAGAAAGCATATTGCAAGCCATAATCAAGGGAATCAAAGAGTTTCTTCAGAAACCACCTGCCTTCCTGCCTCTGCATTTTCTAAGCACAGAAGTTGTGTTTCTCAGCTGGCTTTCCCTGCCTAGATACTGGAAGCATTCCCAAAGGTTTCTCATCTTTGTTCTTTGGGACTTTTTAGTGAAATAGGTGTTAAAAAATCAGGAGTAAGAGGAGTTATACGGAGAATCTTTTCCATAGTTAAAGAGGTCATAAAGGGGTGCACTCCAGCAAATTGCCTCTCTCTCCCCGGATAATCAAGAAAAATGAGCAAGTATCCTTGCAGTGGTTCCATGGAGGTCAAGAAGAAGGAGTGAACAACCCAAGTCCTCCCTCAGGAGCATGGTGGGGAAGGAATAAGGATCCCATCTACAGATGGAAAGAGTCATAGAGACTGAAGACCCAAAGCTTTGTCTCTTGACCTCTGCAAGGAGAATGAAGTTAAGATTTCTGTGGTTGGATTCCTTCTCACGTTGTAGGATCAAGATTAACCTCAACAACAAGGCTGGAAAATAGGTCCATATGGACAAAGTTTGAATGGAGCATTTTAAAACTGAAAGCTCATGGATGTGGGTATAAGATGGAAAGCTGGGAAATCATAGTAAATTATGATTTTTGAAGTTAGCATTTTGACTGGACAGAGGTGATGGTACCTGCTGCACTCCCAAGAGAAAACCAAATTGGAAGTTTCAGCACAGGTCAGAGGTATTAGGCAGCTTCCCTGTGTCTCTGAGGGTATCAGCTTCAAATTTGATCCCTTCTGTTCCATATTTTAAAAATTACAATTTTAAATGATTTGAGAGATAAAGATTGACCTTTCATCACAGGTTTTGTTTCCTCAGAAGTCCTTGCCCACAGACACAACCAGGTACAAAGCCTGAAATAGCTGTCGGGTCTCATTGTAAGAGGTGGCAACAGAAAATCACCTATGTCAGCTACTGGCCAATCAGACTCTTTGAATAAGAAACTAATGCAAAATGTTCACAGAAGATAAATGTTGCCCAGCAATTGCACTGATCAATTCACAAGATGAACAAAAGATTTGGCAAGCCATCTTAGGGAAAAGTAATAATGAAGAAGAAGGGAGAAAAAAAGGTGTGCAAGACATTTAAAAAATGATGAATATCGAACTAAATTATTGAGCTGAGGAAAAAATTACCAGCCACAGGAAAAGGAGGGCAGAAGCATCAGTCAGGGGTACTGGAAGGTCTTAATTCTGATTACATTAGCCAAGAAAAGGTCAAATGGAGAGTAGAGTTAGAGACTTCTATTTAATTGCATATTTTGTTACTGTCAGTGATGGGAGGAGAGATCATTGCTCCTAGTCCTAGGGCTGAGCTGCAGGACAAGCGTGTTAGCGACTGAGGTCCCATCCGAGGGGCTGTTTCTCACACCCTGACCCATTGTGCAGCTACTTCCAAAACCCAAGTGCAATGGGAGGGATCCCTTATGTTTGCTCTAGCAGATTTTGGGCAGTCCCACAGACCATTTAGCATGAACAAGGGCCATAGGGCAAATTCTGCCAGGTCCTGAGGGCCATCTCCAAGGAACTGCATTTTTTCAAGTCCACTTGGCAGAAAAGGAGCTCCAAGGATTCAGCGTCATGCAGGACTGGACAGTCTCCTACACAAGCTTCTTAATTAGTCCATTTAATATGCTATAAATGTCTCTGTGATAAAACAGAAGCCCATTTCATAAGAGGGAGTGAGTGCTCATTTATAGTGGGCCAGATTCATCCCTGGTGTAATTCAGCTGACTTCAGCACAGCTACAGGAGTACTGCACTTGCCACCATAGCCACTCTCCTCCTCTCCAATCCAGAGTGAGTCATGGTTCTGTTAATGGGGAAGGATCTATTTTTCTTCTTAACTACTCCAAATGGTGCTCTATAAACTGGAAATATTATTTAGTTGTGGTTGCGGTTTTATACTGGGAAGGAAATGAATGACGAATTGTAGCTCCATTTATTGCTCTGTATATAGCTGCTCTGACTCTAAGGATTGTTTGAGAAGAAAAATTAAGCTATCAAAATCGAATTAAAAGGTCAATAAAATAGAAATATAAACCAATGACAGCAAATAATTTTGCCTCTACTGAGGAAACATACTACAGAGTATGTCATGATATGATAGTCATTGGTCACCGTGTCTTGCTTAAGAGAGTAATAAATATTGATGATACTGATACAGAAAAGGCAGATGAAGTTTATAGTATAATTTCTCCCAGTGCCTGTGGAAGAAAAGGAGGAGTGAAATTACGTAGATGGGATTAACCCATGAAGAAATGAGAAGGAATTTCCAAGCTCTATGTCTATTGCTGGACAGAGAAATGTGCTTGCTGAGTGTAGGAAAAGTCAGGATAGGATTGATTTGCTATTTGAAGCAATAGTGCACCTGAATAATTTTGACGGTATCCTGAATGTTTGGACAGATGTTTTCCTGTAAATAGGTGAATTTGGAATGAGAATTAAAAACTGAGGGCAAGGGGAAAAACAAGCTTCAGAAACAGAAAGCTGTGCCTCTCTGATTTTTTGTTCTAACTGCCAAATGTGTGATGCATGCAGACACATTTGGAAGTACTCCTACCACATTAATTTCAGCAATTTGTTCTAATGCATTTAGACTTAGATATATTTTTGTCTGGCTAATAACAGGCAAACCCTGTTTATCACATATTTCCACAGCGCCAGTGTCTGAGGAGCTGCCATCTGCCAAATCAATTTAAAGATCAGAGCTCTGTTTCATAATGCCAGATGTGTGTTCATCATTACTATCACTGATATCATAGGGGTTGCAGAAATGACTACAACATGCTTGCAATAGCAGAAGTCCTTTCACTGACTGCAGATCAGTATTCAAAACATCACTGAAGGATTCAACTCTGAAATCAGTGGATGCACGCACTCATTTTACCTTTGATTCTTCCATGTCTTGCTAGCTCTCTTTTTGCCTGGCTGGAAGAGGTGGAAAGATTTGGGCATCTGTCTCCCCAACCAAACCAGCAAAGTATGCAAAGCTTTTTCCCAGTATAATAGTTCTGTTAGAGTAATCCCTATAAAAAGGCATCAGGGCAGGTAATTCAATAGGCAGGCTTTGAGGCGTGTGACTGCCAAATATCCATAGTTAACTAGATGCCAAGCTGACAGTACGAAGAGATTTCAAACTATGTAAAAGAAATGCTGACGATACTACATCTTTACTGATAGAGGGGACCACCTTAGAAACTTGCTCCTGTAATGCTGGGCTGTCTTTTTGACTGTGTAGGATGCCATGGAAAATGAAACCATATTTTCTCAGACTAGGACTGGCAGGACTAGTAGAGCACTGAATCAGTCTGAAGAAGAAACAACTTTGATATCAAAACTGAGCAGAGGCTCTAGCAGCTATAGCATATCTGAGTCCAACTATGGAATGGTTGTTGTGGTCCTACTCCTCTGCATTTTGTATTTATAATATATTGTATGCAATCTTCTGTAGCATCAGAATGATGTTTTAGGTCACTGACCAGCAGCCAGCAACGTCCATTTCAGTGAGGTTATATCCAGGTGAACTGCAACCTCAGTGAGGCTACACCACTTCAGAGAAAGCTCTGCAGAAATTGGGCCAGTACACAGCTTGAGCTGATTGAAATTCATGAAGCTATTCATTAATTGGTATCAGAGCACAGTGAGAATAAAATATAGGTAACCCAGGTCATTTACTCAAAAGGAAATAACTATGAAAGATGCTGCAGGGCAGTGGTGAACCACTGTGGGCACTGTCCCCTCTCCAGCAGCAAACTTGCTGATCAGTTCCTCTTTTGGTGCTGAGGAGAGATGACAGGACAAGGCAGGGGCTGGCTGGCTTGTTTTCACTGATGAGATTTTTTAAGCAGAAGAGGTTACACTTTCCCCACTGCTGTCAGGGAAGAATAGAGCACTCTAGATCCAGCTGGCCCAAGTCCTCTGGCTTGCTCCTATTCTAAATCACACTCAACCCAAAATCTTCTGTCATATTGCCTACTAACGGCCATAACCACCACCTCTTTCAACAATGTTACTTGATGAACTTTCTGATTAATGTCTTTTTTTTCCTTTAGTAAATCTGGGTGAAATACAGTATTTTTGTGCAACAAGTTCTGGGAGGTATTCCCAACCCAATATTTTTCTAAGCATGGGCTTCAAATAATGACATATTTCTGGAAGTTTCAGAGACAGTGTTCAGTGAAGTACTCTTGGACACCCTCTGATACTTTCTGGTTACTCAGTATGCTAACTAGTTCAATATACTGTATACTCAAAGGACAGTCCACAGTAGAATCATAGAATCACTGTGGTTGGAAAGGACCTCTAAGATCATAAAGTCCAAACTTCCTTCTCCAGTATCTGGGAATACTTGTTTTCCACAAACATAATTCTTGCCTTCAGCTTATTTCAGATATATTTTTTTCCATTCTGCTTGTAAATTTGTTAAATTTGGGCAGAGCAGTAGTAGAGAGCTTCTCAAAACCTCTGTCCTAGTGAGAATGCCTGCCATAACAGACCAGTAATTGAGCAATCAGGAAATGCCAAATAACTGTCCTCCCATAAATGGAGCAGATCTTATCATAGATTAATCTCTGGGGTAACACAGACCAGAGGAAACTTCTGATGTGCTCTGCAAATGAATGAGTGATGTCTCTGTTGAGCACCACTAAGGTCTGTGGGCTGAACTGCAAGAAATTAAGTGCAGCAGAGAGATCCTGGAAAAAGTCTCTTGAACAGAAACAGACAGTCCTGTTATCCTGTTACTTCCCAGAGCACCACTCCTCTCTGCAGAAATAAACAGCAAAGAAGGGTAAATTTGGAAAACAGCAGTATCTTCTAGAAGCAAAAAGAGATTGGGGGGGGGGGGGGAGGGAAGAGAAAGAAAGTTATGTTTAAAACAGAAGGCAGATGTCTTATGAAATGTTTCTAGGATAGTTATATTTATCCCATGGTTTTCCTTGAGGTGCTGGGGCTCATTAATTACCAGAGACATGTTGTCCACATTTGTTATCTAACATTTTCCTCTGTGGCTTATTCGTTGGTGTCTCTGTACCACATGCATTTTTTACGGTGTTTAATACTGGAAGAATACCAAGGCAATGCAGACAGTACGTGATTAATGCTCTGGAAACAAGCTCCAAGAAGATTGGTCAATACTTAGGAAGCACCTTCAGGTTGATAAAAAATTCCACTGGGACGAATAGTCAAATTTCCATTAATTTGCAAGGACTTGAGACCAGGTGGGGAAGTTGGAAGGAACAGCAGCCAGCAGATGACATGTGCTTGGAGGCAGAGGAAACCAACATTGGGGCTTGCCACAGAAAACAGTTCAACTGTAGCTATGTAAAGATACATGTTTATAACTTTGGAAGAAATTTTCATTCCTTAGAGCTACTTTGTCATTATCTACATGAGGTCTCACTACTACATTTAAATATCCAAAGCGTATGTCTCTAGGCTGCATTTTTCTCTGCCTTTTCCTCTGCAGTGATATTTTGTAAGAGTGCACATGTAATTAGGACTGGAAATCTACTACGCTGATTTCAAATGAGGATGGTGTTTTCAAAACTGATGAGCATTTGCCCTGAACCGATCCCACTGGGGTCAGTTTGATAACAGGCTGCTGTCAGTGGAGGTGGAACCATGCCAGTCATGAGGACTTTAAAAAAAGCCTGCCTTGAATAAACACTGAGCTGCTGAGAGAGGTGTTTCAGATACATGAAGTACTGGTGTGCTTATTGTTACAGTTTCTAACGTAGCTGGAAAACAATGTCAGATGTTAAGTTTTTCTTGCAGCTTAATGGGTTGCTTCTTTAAAAGAACCAGAGGAGAAACACCCGCTGTGATGTTTTGCTTAGAATGTGGACTGCAGAGTCCACAAGAAGTTCTCAGAAAGCCTAAGACCAATTAATGAATTCCCAGAACTGCCCTCAGTGTGTGGCATGTGAAGCTTTTATTTTGTTCTGCTGTTCATCCTTTCCTTTGTATTCAGATTCGAGCGGGTTGCTGATGATAGATTTCATTTTGGTATAATACTTTGGGGTGAAGATTCGGCAGGTAACCTCCTGAGGAACCTTGTGAGACTGCTTTTGTAGGATTTCTTTTAGTTCTATAACTGCTTTTACTCTCCCATAGGTGCGACCTCAAAGACGTACCGATTATCTGATCAGCCCAAAGAAAATTAGAAACGTGACACTTGTTTAGGATGTACTTCTCCAGGAGATTTCTCTACCAGTTGCACTTTACACTTTGGGATGTCTTCCTGCAACAGAGAAAGGTTAACACCAGTTCTCTCAAGTTAAGCTATCAGTTAGTTTTTCTTTTTTTCCTCATGTAATGAAATAAAATTGCAACCTTTATTATGTAGCATATGATATCTCAGCAAAATAATGGACATAAATGACACCTTTAACTTCAGAGACTGAATTTAACAGGACTCTACAAGAACAAGAATCTGTGCTTTGGTTCCCAGGGAAATCAGCAAAACTTCTATCTGATAAAAATGTTAGGTTATCCACAGCAAGATCAGGGACTGCAACTGCAGGAGATTTGTTAGTTCAGAAGAACTGGTTAATAATAATATTGGTTAATACAATATATACTACTTTTTAATATACTGCATGTACAGCTGATCATATTGAGCTTATAGATCAACATTTTTCAATTTCTGTAATAAAAACAAGGGAAGACTGTTTCATGAAGACTGTTTCGATCAGAAAGTAATGTTTCACTTCAATACATTCTTTTGTTAAAGGTATTTGTCTTAAATCCAATGTTCCAGTTTTAAATAAAAATTAATCACCCACGTGCCAAAAAGTTTTTCCTATCTTGATTGAAATACAAAGATCTTAAGCTGAAAAATGTGGATTTGAAACTCCTGACTTTTAGGAATTGTTGCTTGAGTGCTTTATGTCTTTGTTCTACTTGTAGGCCAAGATTGGCAACCAAATGACTTGGGTCATAGCAAATGGTGGCTGTTGCTGGACCCTGCTGTTTCGTCAGGGCTAGAGCTGGTAAAAACCATAGGAAATGCACTTGAGCTAGGCAGCCTTGTTTGTAGACCAGATCTGGCACGTGGACCACATACGTGCCTTCCCAATCTAAAAATTATGATTTCTAGCTGAAATTTTGCTTTTCCTAATAAAAACTTCAAGCTTATTAGTACTTTTACAAAAAAGGCAAACTTCTTCCAGAAATCAAGTTATTTTCAGTGTACTCATCTTTCTACCCACTCAAAGCATTCTGAATCATTCCATGTTTTGCACGTTAACCTTTTGTATAAAGCAGTGCAGGTGCTCTTTGAGTGCTGAAGATGCCACTGCACAGAATTACTCTCAGTGACAATCTGTGCAACAAAAATAAGAAATTTGAAAATTCTCAGGAAAAGTCATTTTGCATGCTTAGCATTTGGCTTCTCATTAAAATGTGACAGGTTTTGCACTGCTAGTCGCATTTTCGCATGGCAGTTGTATACCAAGCTGTTTCAGATTCTGGCCATCTACACTCTTTGTTGTGTTTGATTAAGGAGGATCTTTGATACGCATTCCCACTGAATGCAATCGTGCCAGCAGCATGGTATGTAAATACCTATAGTGTTACACAGAGAAGATACAAGCAATTTACGTTGTGGAATATCTGTGGGTTTTGTTTTGTTTGTTTGTTTGTTTTTTCCTTGAAATAACCATGCACTGAGAGAAGCTTCTACCTTATTCTGATACAGGTATTGCTATTACTGACATCTGCTACTGCTGTAGCTTAATGCAGCCTCAACATAAACAAAAATCCACTTTGTTGGAAGAATGTCCATTGCATGAGAGAGAGGCCCAGGGCAACACCAGGCTGTGACCCTGGAGATAAAAACCCTGGACCTTTGTCATTCTGTGCAGCTCTATGGCTAGCAAGCCTTAGGGGAGTTAGAAAAGAACCCTGCAGAACAAAAATGAAAACTGCATGGAGGCAGCAGCTGCCCAGCAGAAAACAGAGATTCATTAGAAAGTGTCTTAAAAAGGGAATCAAACTATACTGTGTTGTTTATCTCAAAGCCCTTGGTTTCAAGCTTAGCTTCAATATTATGTTGTATCATATTAAAGTAGCCAACCTAGAACTGAAGGAAACCTTTTCTCCAGTTAATCTATATCCTCCCATGTTAATCAAAAATGTTGTTGCGTTGAGGCCATGGGCAAGAGGATACAAGCTTTGAGCCAAAAGACAGACTCCTGTGGCAGCACCATGGTCTCTTCCACGCTGAGGAGTCCCCAGTGAGATTCCCATACTGCGCTACCTGGTGCTTGAGGCTCTTCAGAGGACACCAGTAGTGCTTCCCAAACTGATTTTCAGTGTGGTTTGGCAAAAGCACGTCCCAGCACTGCCGTTGAATGAGCTGATGTGAGATCCCTAATCTGGGAACTCTGTGGAAGCCCCTTTCTCTGCTTTTTTTCCCTTTTTTTCCTGTAGTTCCCTTTCAGGGGCATGCACTAGGTCTCCCTCCAGCTGTGCATCTTGCCATGGAGCTGGACAGTGCTCCATCGTGCCATGCTTACCTTGGGGACCACTTGCCGTCAGAGGATTGCCAGAGGACAACACAGAGCAGCAGTAGGAATTAGACCCCACTGACTGCACATCCCACTCACTCAAAGAAATGAAGGTTACTGCACAAATAGGTACCACAACCATGGAAACGTGCACATTAAGCAGAGTCTGGAGCTATTCTCCTGCCTGCCAGCTACAAGAATGCATCCCACACAGCTATGGTACATTCTTAACAGCATTAGCATCAGGTTAAAAATTCTTGTGGTGTTCT
This sequence comes from Merops nubicus, assembly GCF_000691845.1. Lineage (NCBI taxonomy): Eukaryota > Metazoa > Chordata > Aves > Coraciiformes > Meropidae > Merops > Merops nubicus. The sequence continues at coordinate 17,976 of NW_008580783.1, read as the reverse complement.
TGAAATTTATAGTTAGGGGCATTTGTGTACTTCCAGATCTGTTTTCTTCAGGCATATTATACAGGCTGTATATCATCTCCAGTACTAACTGTTACTTATGTTTGCAAATAGAGCTTCACAAACAACAATACATAAAATACAGAGACAATTTTTAGCACACAGGGAATATAAAATATGCAGACACTTCCAGAAGACACAGTAGACTAAAAATATTGAATTTCAGGCACTTTATGGAAACACCAATCTTTTGCACACATGCATATTGACTGATAATTATGACTCGAGGGATATTTTAGTAATCTAGAAGTATCCATTTTTTTACTATTCACAGACTGTGCAGAGTTTGATAGTATAAACCCCTTCCATATTTCCTGACAAAATGTTCTGATTTTACTTCCAAACATGTATAAGTGGGAAAAAAATGCATTGGAGATAAACTGTACTTCATTCTACAGTAAGGTTTCTAAAGTTGTATCACCGTTTTTGTATTTCACAGAAAAATTCAGGCTACCTTTAATACAAAGCCACTTAAAAATAACACTGACTTCATGTGGAGATTTCTTTTTACAATAAAAAAGCATCTCAGGTTTGTGTGGGCTGAGCAGAATCAATAGATGAACTCTTACTGAAGGGTACTCACAATATTGACTAAACATTTGGTTTCATACTGATTTGATTGAACAGAACCTCTAATTTCAATACTTATTTGCTAGAACATATAATATATGGTGCTGCTAACCTAAAATACACCATTCTCAAGTATTTGGGCCTCCCAGCGACAGAGATGGGAACTCTTTGGTTATGGGCCTCACTCTCTCTTTCCTCAAAAGGATCCTGCAGGAAGCAGGGAGGACACAGTTTCCTACAAGCTTCCCCAGCAGAAGATCCTGTAAAAGCAGAGGGCAGTTCCTTCAAAGTATTGCAGATGACTCATTACCCTTTCCTCTCCACTGGAGTAGATCTTACCTGTCTAAAATGTGGCCCACTCGCAACTCTTCCTCCCTGAGTTTCTCTAAATCCCACACCCACATTCATGGAAATGCAATAAAATTAATCCAGTGGCCCATGGTAACTGTGTAATTAAAAGGAAGCAATCAGTATGCACCAAAATACTCTTGTATGGTCAAAGTATAAAAACCCACCTTAGCTGCCAACAGGGGAGCATTTTTCCCAACACACCTTTGACATCTTAATGCTCTTATTCAGAACAGCCTCCAAAACCCCTTTAAAAGATGCAATTGAGAATTGAAATTCATAAAGTCACTTGATATGGAGAAGCATGCTCTCAGTAGATGTGACTTTTATGATTAGACTCTCCTCCTACTCACCACGATCAACTCCTGTTCCCCAGGCTATAAACTACCTGTCTCTTCTTCCCCCTAGGTGACAAGAAGCTTCATTTAACTTTAACTTTCTCTGTCTCTCACTTTCCTCCCTCTTTACCATCCTTTCTTCTCCACAGCTACCAAATATCTTTTCTTTAAACAAAGGCATAATTGATGCATACCTAATTATCATCTGAGCGTTTGTTCTCAGCTTGTATTTAGCTCTGCAAATTGCTGCTTCTATTTCAGACCTGAATAAGGGCTTCGTACCTAAAAGTTTGCCTAGTATTTCCAGCAATGCCAGCTGATCCAATCGAAGGTGCCACGTCTGCCCGAAAACTTTCTCCAGCCTATGCAGACACACTGATGGCTGGGTGTTTCCATCAGCCCACCCACCGGGGCTTCAGGAGGACACTACACAGTTCTCAGCTGACCTTCCTGAACTGCTGTTGGCAAAACCTGGAAAAAGCAGGGGAAGCCAAGTTGGGTCTACATGAAGATGTCTGCGCCTGACCTCCTCAGCCAGTGGAAACTTTAGCTTTGCTGTTGTGAAGGTGGGATAGGGTAGGAGCACTCCACTGGCTGCACTCTCTAGCTCTGAATGAGGCTCCTGCCCAGCTGCCCTGGGGAATTTAATTTTCTCTTACCCATTCCTCACCCTGCCCTTTGTTCTCTGGGAGGTGCAGGTTGGTAACAACTACTTTACATGATGCTAGAAATAATGGATTATATATGCTAGATTAGCACAGATAGCTATTTAAATGAATATGGATATTTGCTGGCTCACAAGAGTATTGCAATATGCTGTTCCTTTTCAGCTGAGAAAATTAATGTCTGGAGGCTTACCGTGTCAGTCGACATTAGCTCTCATAGCAGAACTTGTGTCACACAGATATTATTTATATTGTTTATTTTCTACTGTGGTAAGATCACTCCCTCAAATGAGGTTTACACTAAGTGCTTTTTTAAAAAATTGTGTTCCAGCAAAACACTCTGTTTGGATTTTTTTGGGAAATAATGCCAAAATCCAGGGAAAGTAATAGTGAGATGTTTTTATTACAGAAGCCAACCAGATCCATCTCAGCTCTGCCACCAGCTCATTAGCTTCCCATCACAAAGAGCCCAGGGGCTGCTGTGACCTTGGATCAGCTCATCTGCGCTATTGATCTCCTTAGTCCCAATAACTTTCCAGTCAGATACTGATGCTGTGGCCTCTGCTCTGCTTGCTTCTACTGTGTGTTCCTGCACCCTGGGTCTCTCTGCTGCAAGCACCGATGTTGCTACCACCCATTTTTGACTACTGTTAAAGAATGAAGGGAGGCTTGTGGGCCAGACTTTCTGCCCCATGGCTGACAGTCCTTCAGAGATGGCAGCAGACTATTTTTCATTCTCAGCAAAGATTCACAAGGTGCCACTAGCTGCCAGATGCTGGGACTGTTCCATACCACTCTTTGGAGACACTGAGTTTCATTTCCATGTTACTCTGCTGTCCCTCCAAAGGACATCCCCCTTGATGAAGCAGTACATTTATTTGGTTTTATTACAAAGCCGTACAATTTGTTAAATGTAGTACCGTGCCCTTTTATTTTGTCTCCAAACTTCTCTTGCATATTGCAGTACCCATGCAGAAGGCAGTAATCATGATGATTGCTGGTCCACACAAACAGAGTGGTGGGAAGAAATTCCCCATAATTGCCCAAGAGGCCTGAAAATTAGCCTTCTGTGCTCTGGGATATGTTATTTTTTAGTATAGAGCAGTGAGATACACTCAAACCATGCATGACAGAGACTGTCCTGTCAAAAAACCCCAAACAAATTTAGCAGCCATTCTTGTGGAGATCTGCATCTTAGAAATTTGCAAGGCTGCTTCCTGATCTCCTACAGACATCCTCATTAAGATCTACGTTATCAGCCAAACCCTTTGACACTGCCTGTGAGGAGGCAATACCTCAGGCTGAGCTCAGAAAGCACTGGACATCTGATGGCTGCTTCATAGTATCCATTTGAGAAATGAACAGCTCTAAGGGGAGAAAGACACATGCAATGTCTATGCTGAGCCATCACAATTCACAGAGGAGCCATCTGAGCTCACAGTTACTTTCCCCTACTCCTTTTATCCATTGCCAGAGAGGGGACCAACACAGAGTGACAAGGGTGGGACTGCCGATCACTAGGAGGCCTCACACCTGGTGAGAGGGCAGATTTTAATCTGCAAAATAGATAAAAATAAAATGAATCCTTTATCCTCCTAAAATTATATATGATGGTTACATCATGGATTCTGTCGTATCAGGATTAGTGCTGAATTGTGCAATGTTTTAAAGCATGAGGCAAGGTTCTGCAGCACAGTGTCATAGTATTTTGGTGAAGAAACATCACCTGAATATAATCTACTGATGATATTTATATCAGCCTTATGAACATAAGACCTAATTATTGATTACCTTTCACCTTAAGATCCTGAGAGAATGATGGTATTCTGTATTGTACTGTGCAACCAAATTTGAGGACATCTTATAACTCCGTGTTAAATCACAAATCAAAATTCTGTTCCCTTTTTTCATGGAAAATCTTCGCTGATTTCAGTAAAGCCTATTTTAAAATTGAAGGACCTTTCTTATTTGGTAGGGCTGTCCAGAGTTACAAACATATTCTTTCCAGAGCTTCCATATTTTACGTTTTTTTTCCCCAAGGTACAAAATTACCTGTGTGCATTAAATACGTTTACAAGGTGCATGCCCTGAGGAGGATGGATCACTGGGAGGTACAAGGGCTGGAAAGTACAAGGTAAAGGAGGAGGAGGAGGCTGTTGTAGTACCAGCAGCTCACAGCATGCCTGCCTGGTGGAGCAGCCCCAAATAGTCTACCAAGTGGTCATGCAGGAAAAAAGGAGACAAGCCATTTGTCTTTATTAATCTGTGTTCACTGAGCATCCTGTGCATACAGGAAGGCCAGAGCCACTCACCCCTGTCCCACCATGGTACGGCCTCTAAGCAGACACCTAAAGAAAATTGCTTCTGTGTCCAGAAACCTGTCCAGTGCAACTGCTTTTCTGCTAAGCAGCTGTACCAAAGTCACCTCTGAACTATGCATACCCAAGCTGTGCTAATGCAAATGATATTTTTTTTCCTTCCAGAAAAGTTTTCTTTTCCCCCTTCTTTTCAGGTGCTTCTTATCTCCCCCTCTGCCCTCAGTTTATTGCCATCTCTCATAGCTTTGCAGCTTTGCTTAGTTCATCAGGAGTTCAGATGCCTCAGAGCAGGTGCCTGGACTCCCCAGCTGGCTGTGGAGCTCCGTGAGCAGCCGCGTGGCACTGCAGCAATGATAAGGAAGGAAATCTATATCCCTTTACCCTCGGTGGCCAAACTGCTGACAAATTTTGCCCTGCACTGCAGGTGAGATTCTATTATTGCAACGAACCCAATCAGAAATAATTAATGAAGACTTGCTAATGCATATTGGGAAGATCATCTACGAAACCAGGGAGGTTTTCTTTCTTCTCTTGCTACATTGCTACGCTCAGCAGCTTCATAGCTAATAAGTTACAAAGCCTTAGTTTCCTTAATTTCAACTGCTAATCCCTTTAGATAGGGCAGAGGTAGATACAATTAATGTCATATGATTATGAAGTCATTGTTGGTGCTCTGAAATGGAAACTGTAAGAAGAGCCACGAGCTAGGGTTACCAACGTTACATTGCTTAAGTCACTCCTTTGCTTCTATTTGTTAATTTTGTCACTGGGTTAAGATTCGCCTACCAGACACCTATGTCCTTTGTGCCCTTTGTAGCTGCTTAATGATAAAAGTTCACAGTGGGCAAGTGAGCGACAGTGCACACCACCTCTCATCTTCTGTGTTTATGTCCCAGGGAAGCACTGCCTTCAGACACACTCCTGGGTCATTGACCAAGTTAACTCCAAACATCAACCAAACAGCCTGTAATTGCAACAATTTACATGTAAGTGCTAGGCTGTAACTATCCTGTTTTTCCTGTGGCAGGTGTACAGTTCAGAATATTCAGCTCACACAGCCTGAGTTGATGTTCTGCTGGAGACCTCATAGGTAAGAATTCACTGAACTCAGTTTGCTCCGTTTGCTGTGTCTTCTGCTTTGCAAACACAGTTGTCAAGTGAATATAACTGGTAGAAAAGGGCTGCTGGTTTTTTCCTGTCAAGGAGCAAGAGGACTTTATGAAGGCTTAAAGTTCCAACTAAAAGGTCAGTTGGCATAATCAACAATTTAAGTAATCAATCTGTTATCATGCTTTCAATATTGTTCCCTTATTAATGGTTCCTTCCCCCTGGGTTAGAATTGGTATTTCGGTACGCAGAATATGGCTATTCTCTATAGCCAGGTACTTTTTTTTAGTGTACTTTATTGCCAAGGTAATTTATAACACAAAAGCTCCAAAGGACATAATGGTTACCTTGTTCTTTAGGCATCTGTCATGTCCTCTAAATTAGAAATATGTATAATGGAACAAGGGGAAGAAGCATCTAATATGGAAATGGACTTGAGTGGGGATGTTTATGTGATTGCACATCTTTTTGCATGCTATTAATGGGAACTAGTAAGAAACATATTTTGTCAATGCTCTTGGTCACAGTCCAAAATAGTTCTCCTCTTTTGCAGCAGTGAGAAGTGAGGAGTGAGTGGAGAACAGGGACAGGGACAGAAAGGCACATTTCAGCAGCAGAAAGTATAAAGAAGCTGATAGCTTCTCTGCTGTTGTAAACCAAACAATATTCATTTGAAATGATTCTGTTTAAAGACACTGCATTGGAGATCCTATGGAGTAAGATACTGGCCTATTCTCTAACAGCTCTCTCAAGAGTCAAATTGTGCATTACTTGTTTTCTAGTTTTATACTAATATTTTTTACATAATTGTCCTTTCCCACTGAACCCCATATATTCTGATATTTGATGCATAGGTTAGTGATAGTATTTTGTCACTGCTTTTTAATACTAAGTTGAAATGTGGTCTAAATAGATAAGTAGAAAGCTGCTTACAGATGCAGTACTGAGACTGTAATTAACCATCCTGCTCAATGAGGTATTAGTGAATATCACCCAAGAGCTTGAGGACAGATACACAGTATGATTTAATCTACTTCTCAGTCCTTGCCCTGATCAGTGCCTCATCAAATCAAGCTCTCCAGAGCAAACAACAACAAAAAAATCCCATTAGGAAGTAAAGTTTCAGAATTCATTGAAGAGTCACTTGTACAGGCTAGTGCAGGACTGGCAGAGTTTTCCTCACACACTAGGGTAAGAGACGTCCAACACTAGGCAGCCCTTGCTCTCAGATTTGAAGGGTTTCTGCCTCCCAGAACACTTGGGTATATTTCAAGGCCCAAGAAATGCAGAAGCCTGTAGAGATGCCACAGAGCACTAGAGACCACTAAGAGGCACATGCAAGGAGAGATTGGCATAGCCATACTCTGATATAGCTCCACAACCAAGTAGCTAGAGGATGGTCCTCCACCCAAGGAACCACTTGTGACCGGGTGGCAGTGGGAACTCTGATAGCATGTATTAGGATTGCTGAGATGTTCCCGCAAATACATAAAATGTTCTAGAGATAGGAACTACAGAGAGTTTATCGTACACACAACAGTCCTCTCTACTCATCTGAAATTTGTATTAAAATGTTTTCACATGTCTAATTCCAGCCCACCTGGCAATGTAACAATGCATTATTGACAAAGATTATTCACACCTACAAACAAACAAAAAATGTTCCAGGCTGTAGGTCAGAAACTTGTGCACATGGTGTCCAGGAGTTTATATCCAACGCTTACACTATGTCTCCTTATGGGGGCTGTATGTCATAGCTGTTCCTGGGGCAACATAAGGACCTCACTGATGCCAGCCCTGGACTGAGCTGGGGAGCCTGACAACCTCCAGAGGTGCCTTTTGACCTAAGTTATTCTTTGATTCCATTAATCTATTTGAAACGGGAAACAGGGTAGATAAATGCTCAAAAAAATAACAACGTCCTCTGTAAATGAATCTAGTAAGTTTTTAGCCTTTCTTGGATAAGAGGAATGTTATTTAATACCCTTCCCTTCCTCAATATCAGGTGAACTCATTGTTTACAGTTGCATAACATCATTAAAGTTTCAGTTTCTGAAACTTTAAATACAAAGAGATGATAAACTAAATATTTAAGAGAACCTGGGATCAGATTCCACTGTCCTTCACAAACTCCTTCAAGTAATTTATATAAACAAACCTACTTATCATTCATAAAACCAAAATGCCTAAAACAATATAAATCCAAGACTACTTCTGAATTTGGCAGCTGATACCAGAACTAGTTAGTCCATTAGGGTTGTAGCCAGTCCTCCATCATGCTTCCACGTCCGCTGTAGTGTCTGAAGTGCTTCTAATTAGTCAAAATTATTTTCCTTCTGATTATTTGAAGGACTACATACTAGACTTTTGTTTTGGTCAGATCATACTATATCAGGGTAAATGCTCGACCCCTCTATGCATCATTGCACTAGAGCTGTACAGGGACAAACCAATGACAGAAGACTGCATTAAATGTAACTGTGCTTGCTTTCTTTTTTTTTGTTTTGTTTTGTTTTGTTTTGTTTTGTTTTGTTTTGTTTTTTGCTGGTCCTAAGTAACATGATGCAGCTATTTTTAATTTCTGTGAAGCAGCAAGTGTTGAACAAGCTACATGTGACCTAGCTTGAATTTTAAAGAGAGAAGATAAGAAAGGGAAAAATGTAGAAGCTGCACAGTGCCAGACACACAGCCTGTGAGACTGGATCTGGGGAAACCCCCAGCTTGGCCTTGTTCTCACCCTCCTCCGTTGCCACCCATAGAAGACTTGCATCTTTTAGAAGATGAATGTGAAGAAGAGTGTGATCGTCAGGTTGAGGCAGGTTCTCCTCCCCTTCTACTCTACCCTAGTGAGTACTGTCTTTAGTTCTGGGCTCCCCAGTTCAGGAGAGACAGGAAAAGAGTGCAATGGAGGGCTACAAAGATGATTAAGGGACAGGAGCATCTCTCTTCTGAGGAAAGGCTGAGAGACCTGGGGCTGTTTAGCCTGGAGAAGACTGAGAGGGAATCTTATCAATGCTTATAGATACCTAAAGAGTGGGTGTCAAGAGGATGGGGCCAGGCTCTTTTCAGTGGTGCCCTGTGATAGGACAAGGGACAATAGGCACAAACTAAAACACAGAAAGTTCCACCTAAACATCGGGAAAAACTACTTTGAGGATGACAGAGTATTGGAACAGGCATCCCAGAGAGGTCGTAGAGTATCCTTCTTTGGAGACTTTCAAAACCTGTCTGGACACCTTCCTGAGCAGCCCGCTCTCAGTGAACCCACTTTAGCAGTGGGGTCAGACTAGATGATCTCCAAAGGTCCCGTCCAAACCCCACCATTCTGTGATTCTGTGATTTTAGAGGAGGAAGAGTTTCTGCACCAGTCTTTAGGGGTATACCCACAATGGCTAAAAAAAAAAAAAAAAAAAAAAAAAGCTGGGTCTGTTTTC
>NW_008580783.1:6270-9089 GCF_000691845.1 Merops nubicus | reverse complement strand
AAAGAGAGATGCTGTGCCAGGGCACAAATTAGGGTGGTCAGTTATGTCCTGAAATTCCCTTGGGAAAAACTTATCCTTTCATGGTCCACAGAGAGATCTCTGAGAGCCCAGCTCTTCCAAGCTCTCCTTCTGATGGTGCTCTGGAAATACCACCAGGGAAAATTCTGTGATGAATAAAATGGTACTGCAGTGAGTAAGGACAGAGAACCATGTCTCTTTTGTGTTCATGAATCTATTTTAGAGTTATATTGACCTTTATAAGAACCTTTACTTAATATCACCTCAATTAAAGATACTGGGTCAGAGAGACAGCACTTTCTAGCAAGGGTAGAAGGTGGAGACGGCCCTCAGAAAAGTCATCAGCCGCTAAACTGAAATGCCACCGTTAGCCCACAGGAAATAGCTAACAAGGTGTTATTATTGGTAACACAGACATTGTAGAAGAAAGATGAAGGAAACAGAACTAAGGATTTCTGAGGTGCTTTTAGTGAGGGGTCATCCATTCCCATCAGTCAGATGGAAGTTGCTTTTATTTCCACATTGATTTCTCAACATAAAAAATGCAAATATTTTAATTAAAAAAAGATTTAAACAAATTAGCTATACCTATGTATCAGCTCAGGTCTTTAGATGCTGAAAATCTATAGCTGTTTTTTTTTTTTTTCTCTCATACTTTATGTCTCTTTTCCTTTCCATGCCTCATACTCCTCTTGGCAAATTAGCCATTGCTAAAAGGAGAGATTTAACTCAGTGGCACAGAACAGGTTGTGTTAAAGTGCCTGGATTTGGGTGTCTGAGCATGCCCATAACTAAACAGGTATTTCTAGAAGTCAGCACATTCTGTCTCTGTTGTTGCACTTCACGGCTCAGAAATTAAAAACTGCTGATCTTACATTTTCCTTGTCTAGCTCAATTTCTGGATGTTAAGTAAATATCTTTACCTTGATAAGTGGAAGAGATACCATTTTGTGAATAAAATAAATGTAGGAAATAGGACTAGAAGGGATATCTTGACGTATAAAGTCCATACTATGCTTCCTACCTCCAGACAACATTGTATGGAATATTAATTCTAACGAGCTCCATTTAAAACCCAGATTTGTAAGGATCAAAAGGCCCCAGAAGCTGAGGCTGAAAAGTCCAAAGATTCACATATCAATCCATAAATATATTTTAATGAAGATATTTAGCAATAGACATGAGTCCTCCTGTTTATTTCCCTCCTTATTTGTGAACCCTGACATTGGTAAGGTTTTGCCTCTCCAGCTAACTGTTCTGTCCTGATCCATCCCCTAACCTGGTCCACCCTAGACACAGCAGAGGCAGGCTTCTACCCTCTGAGAAACTGAACAACCCCAACATGTATTTGCATATGGGAAGAGCAGAGATAAAGTACATTCACATTGGTATCCTCAATTTGGCAGCCACTCATTATAGATCACTTGACCTGACAACCTTAACTTCCTTTTACTGGAATATGTTATGTGTAATTACTATCAATGCTGCAATAAAAAAAGGTTTCTGGTGTAAGTGGAAAGAAAGGGGGTGAATACCTTGACTTTTTTTTTTTTTTTTCCCTGTAAAATACCTGGCAAAATTTTGGTGTGCTACGACACAAAGATCAGAAGTTGTTTTGAAGCCCCTGCTTTGTCTAAAGATGAAAAGCAAACAGGATAGAAACTTCAGCTTTATGCTGTAACACAACAACAACAACAATAATAATAATAATAATAATAATAATAATAATAATAACAATCCAGTAGCTCCAGCACTGTCAGATGGTGCATAGTGGAAGGGGTCTTACTGCAATACTCTTCATTTTTGGTCAAACCACCTTTCTGCAGCTGAGTTAAGAGAGAAGTGATCCCTGAGCTTCATGCAGAGCTTAATACTGGAAGTGATGTTACTGTTGCAATGTACTTCAGCCCCTTCTAGAAGCTGGGAGCCTTCTAGATCCATTCTCTGACCTAAAAAACAATTTAGGGAGTACATAAAGGGGAAAAGGTCCCCTGAACCCTGATGCCTCTGCAACAGTGAAGAACTTCCCTAGAAGTCCTGTTTCACCCTGACATATGGATCTATATCTGTATGTGCAGCATCTCATGCTCTCAGTTTGTACAGGAAAGAAATTCTTTATTTCTGTAAGATGCCACTGAGAATTTTCTTTTGAAAATTCTTTTTTCCTTTATTTGTTTAATCCAAAGTACACAGAAAGAGTTGCTGAGCATGGAGAATTTGTTCTTAACCTTAATTTCTCCAAAGTCACTGAAATAAAGTAAGGGAAGGAACATACTTTAAGCTTCCTTATCTTTCCATATTACACATTATAATTCTTGTGGATCTTTTAAATCACATTAATTCTTTTGTCTGTACAGAGATTGAAAATTGTTACCTGGTAATTATTATGTCTTTTTACCTTCTAATTAGAAAGTTAACTGCCACAGTTAAATGCCAAGTAATATCTGAATACTATACATTTCCACAGTCTCTGGCTCCTACAAAACAGAGCAAATCAAAGAATCAAAACCTACAACACTCTCCAGGCTTTGAAAAGTTTAGGGATTAAACTGAGAATGGCTTTCTTTACACCATAGATAAGGACACATTTGTGGACTACATCCTCCAAAATTCTTTGGCCAGACTGAGGAATTGACATATATTCGGGTGTTTGTTTTTTTTTTTTTCTAGGACAGAAGATGACTCACAATGTACATTAACTCATGTCATGCAACTCTCCTAAGAAAAGACACAGTTCTTCCAAATTATATTTGATATTTTTGTGACACGGACAGCAATAAGATTTTGTTGGAACCACTGTC
>NW_008580783.1:3950-6239 GCF_000691845.1 Merops nubicus | reverse complement strand
CTGCTGCATGGGAACAAAGGTCATATTGTAACAAAAGACCTCAGGCTCAGATCTTCAAAGGCATTTTGTTGCTTAACTACCCACAGCCATTAGCTTCTTAATTGAAAGGTAAAAAGAAATACTAATGGGAGTTAAGCCTGTGGAAACTGCCTTTCTTCTACATTTTAATTTTTTTACTCTGGCAAATTAACTGATATGTATGATATGACCAGTCATACATCACACAGTGTCTAGGGCTATGCTTGTTAAAAATATTACTATCAAGGAGCAAACCAAAGCCTATAATTACAGCATACTCTCTGTAATTAAGGTCGTGTTCCAGATCCCCTTCTATTTTCCAGTATTCAAAGGCACATGTCTTTCTGAAAGGCAAGCTTTCAGTTTGAAATCAACATCCTTGATTTCAGCTGCAGAATTTTTTTTTTTTTGTTCCCCAGAAAGTGTGTGTGAAATTGTTCTTTTTCTTTAAAAAAATCATAGTGTGTAGAAACAGCAAGTGGCATAGGTTTTATTTCAGTATACTGAACTCAAGTGCTGGGAAATGTCATTTTTTGCACTCACAGTCAGAATTCAAATATATTCTACCAAAGAAAGTGTCTCTGCTCTGGAGGAATATGGAATGTCTTTCAAAGGCACAAGCCTGTTTTCATTTTGATCTTTTTTTGGGTTTGATTTGATCAAACTTTGACTGAAAAATACAGCAGCCTAAACTGTCATCTTCCTCTGCACTCCATGTTACTTCTGGAGCAATTCTGCAGCCAACCACACTTGTAATAAACCCACTTCATGTAGTAGACACCTTCAATGGTGGGAGCTAAAGTAAAGCAAGACCATGGGTGCTGTTGCTAGTTACAAAGACTCAGATTACAATTAGCTCTTCATTTACATATATGCAACACAGAGTTCTCCAATATTGCTAGTTTTATGCTCAGTCATGCAGAGGAGAGCTGTGGTCCATCTCTTTGCACAGGTGAGACTCTTTGGAAGCCTGTGAGCCTTTCTGCTTCAGGATCCATCTCCAACACTCTCCTCTCTGCTGAAACTTTCAGGTAAGTGGGAGTAAAAGGCAGCAAAATTGCAGTCACATGCCAGCAGACAAGATTGAACACATACCAAGTGCAGACATGATTAATAAGAAGGTGGTATTTTAATAGTCAATTTTCAGAATATAGCGGCTCTTGAAAATGGATGAGCTTAGAACAGTCTCTCTAGTTAGAAGAGTCACTACTTAGCTGTGCACTTAAGTAAAAGCTGAGCTCTGAGGCACCTTTATGTTAAAAGATTGCCATAGGTTAGAAAGGCTGCCAGCAAAGGGTTACCTCAAAAACAAAACTTGATGCCATCAGACAGCATAAATGGCAGACTACAAATAAAATAAATATTAAAGTTATTTTTATTCCAAGGGGCTTCTGAAAAATATTCAAGTTGCTGATGCATTTCCAGAACTCAAGATATGTCAAACTAAGCTAGTTCATAAATTAAAATGTCAGAGCTCAGGTTGTACCCAAGATTAGGCTGTATCTGTGTGTCTGTGTTCGTTCAAGAGCTGTTGAGATCAGTAGGTCCACAACACGAAGTAAGGAAGGCACATAACATTTCAGCCCACAGTTTATATCTAGATTGATTTGGTTGGTTGTGGAAGTTTCCTCCGGTGTATGAAATACAAACCTAGGAGGCAGGGAACAAGATTTGTTCGGAGGGAGAGAGAGAACAGATGTACCTTTGTGTGTCAAGGGCTTCCACCGGGGAGAGGATAGTCCTGCGCTCACTTAGGAATCTGTCTGAGGGTGGCTTTTGCATCTTGTATTGCAACTGCATGCCGCAATACATGCAAGTTGTCCTCAGAGCAGAGAATCATTGTAAGGAGTGTACTGCTACCACCATCAGTGTCATTGCCCTAGAAGAAGAGATCATGCCTGGTGCTGTATTTGAGAAGAGCATTAGAAGGAAATTTGAAAATGGTATTTGAAAACCTGGCTATGAACTTAAATTTAACACAGGGCCCTGGGAATGGAGGGATATCCACCCTCCTTCATTTCTCCCATGAGCTAATGGAGCAATTCATTCCTCAAAATGCCAGCTCACACCAATCCTGTGCACAGGTGCTGAGCTAGAACCGCAGGGATCTTCTGCAGTAGGTGAGTGCTGCAGTGAAGTCACAGGGCAGAGTGCCATGGACCTCTGCCCTTCACCACACGCAGCTCAGAGTGCCCACCAGTGTGCCTCTCTTGGAAGCTGTGAACTTCTCAAAACAGGTCAGAAAATGGAAACATTATTTTTCCTCCTGCT
>NW_008580783.1:0-3919 GCF_000691845.1 Merops nubicus | reverse complement strand
CTGAACCTAGTGCAAAGAGCCTTCCTTGCTAACATGTTTCTCTGTGCACAGTGGAGTACAGTTTGAATTGGTCACCATGAGATTTTCTGCTTGAATTTGACACATTTTGGTGGTGAAGAGTGAGATCAATAGGACTCCTATCAGTGTCAATGGGAACTGAAAAGATATTTCTCTCGGTGGTCTATGTCATTTATCATGTGTTTGTGAGCCCTTTGCTCAGAAATACCCCTTAAATAATCTATGTTAGCATCATGCCTTGTACCCATAAGCTGACAGACCAATGACACTCCTGTCAGAGCATGCATGCTAATATAATGTACTCACAATTACTTTTCACTGGAAAGTGTTGTCACATAATACAAAAGCTTCTTCAGGAGCTGAAGTTCATCATATTTATTTTGGGTCCTTACTCTGTACTGATGCTCCTGAAGCTGCAGAACAAACTGCTGCTCATGAAATGAACAGTTATGATGCTTATTGCCCACTTAGTCCTCTCACAACAAGAGCTGCGACAATTAATATATATTGTAAAAAACATTAGATGCTGGTGGACTGTCGCCATAAATAAAAAAGAACCAAAGATGATATTTTGAATGATGTCTTTTCCCTTTTTTTCCCTTTTTTTGTTATCACTAGTAACCCATATAGTAACCCATAGAGGCCAAAAAAAAAAAAAAAAAAAAGCTCTGCTCAGGATTCCCCAGTTATGGATGACTGGATTCATGCTTAACCTATACCTAAAAATCATACATCCATATGTTTGGTGAGATGATTCTTATTCAACCACTTCATGCTGAGAAGTGTTTTTAAGGGAATTATGCATACCCACAAACATGGCACTGGCTTCAGTTGAAGAATATCAAATACTAGTCAGATAAAGTCACAAACTACAAATAAGCAACTGTGTTTAACAGGGCAAGTGAAAATCCTTCTCCTGCTGCTGGACTGATGGTGCGTGGGTTCACGTAAAGCTGAGCACCCCTCTACTTCCCCTTCAGGCTGGGATTCTGGATATCCTCATGGAAAATTAAGGCTGTGAAAGTCCTAGTGGCTGGCTCAGACTAGTAATCACAGCAGAGACTGAACAGAGCTGCACTGGCTCTTACCATGTCAGAAGCCAGCAAGTTTCTCCAGAGCAAGGGTGGATTACAATTCAGCATTTTATTCCTGCCCAGAAGTCAGGGCAGCAAGTTTCTGAGGTGATAGAATAACAACGTTCATCAGTCCAAGTGAAAGGATAAGAAAGGATTCACAAAGGTAGGCAGGTCGGGTCTTGCCAACCTGTGTAATGAAGCAAAATAAGAGGGAGAGCTCTTGCTTCCTTGTCAGAGACAGTTTATTTCCTTCTCCAGCTGAGGACTCTAGTGCCCATCTGCAGCTTGTGCCCTTAACTTCCTCCACTTCCATAGCACCCTGCAGGAAGCAGGAGACAAACCATGCATCTACCTCTCTTCTGCTATCAGCTGCCACCACAGCTTGTACCACCTCCACATCCACAGCCCTGTGCAGGCCCTGGTAAAGAGTCTCTCTGCATCTTTCTTATAAATACCCTTTAAAACTTGAAAGACTGCAATAAAGTCACGCTGGAGCCTTCCCTTCTCCCACAAGAGAGGTGTTCCAGTGCTCTGAACATTTTTGTGGCTCTCCTCTGGACACGCTCCAACAGGTTAATGTATTTCTTGTACTTGAGATGTGTGTAACTGCACGCAGTACCAGGAAGGTCTCACCAGGGCAGACTAGAGGTGCAGAATTATCTCTTTCAGCCTGCTGGCCAGGTTCCTTTCGATGCAGCCCAGAATGCGATTGGCTTTCTGGGCTGCAAGCACACAGTATCCCCAAGTCCTTCTCCACAAGGCTGCTCTCAATCCATTTACTACCCAGTCTGTACCGCTACTGGGATTGGTCCCAACCCAGGCCTAGGACCTTGCACTTGGTCTTGTTGAATTTTATGAGGTTCACATGGGCCTGTCAACTCCTCAAACCTGTCAGATCCCTCTGGATGGCAGCCTTTTCCTCTAGTGAGTCAACTGCACCATGCAGCTTGCTGTCACCTGCAAACTTGCAGAGGGTGTCCTCAGCACCCTCAATAACAATGTAGGTGTCATTGATGAAGATGCAAATAGTGTTTGTCCCAGTATGTACCCTTGAGGGACACCACTCGTTACTGCTTTACACTCAGACACTGAGCCATTGACTGTACTTTGTTGGACATGGACATTCAGGCAACTACAGTCCACCTGTCAAACCCATATTTCTCCAATATAGCAGCAAGAATGTTGCAGGGGGGACCATATCAAAGGTTTTACAGAAGTCTAGGTAGATGATACCTGTAGCTCCTTCCTTGTCCACTTATGCAAACACTCCATTGTAGAAAGCCACTAGATTCTTCAGGCACAATTTGCCCTTGGTGAAGCCATGTTTGCTGTCATCACCCTCATGTCTTCCATGTGTTTTGATCTTTTCCAGGAGGACGTGCTCCATGATTTTACAGGGTATGGAGATGATGCTAACCAGCTGGCAGTTCCCAGGGTCCTCCTTTTTACCCTTTTCTAAAATGGGTGTCGTGTTATGTTCTCCTTTTTCTATTCATCAGAGACTTCACCTGACTATCATGGCTCTTCAACTCTGATGGAGAGCAGCTTGGCCACTACCTCAGCCAATTCTCAGGACCTTGGGATGCATCTTGTCAGGTCCCATGAACTTGTGTATGTTCAAGCTCTTCATGCAGTCTCGAATCTGATCTTCACTTTTCATGGGAGAGACTTCATTACCCCAGTCCCTGAACTAGGAGGTTCAGGAGCTTGACAGATATGGGAAGAGAGATGGTCATTGAAAACTGAGGCAAAAAATGTGTTCAATACCTCGTCCTTCTCCATGCTGGCTGTCACCATATTTCCCATTTTATTTACCAGGAGGGTAAATTGTCTTTTACCTTCCTTTTCTGGCCAATGTACTTGTAAAAACTCCTGTTATTATTCTTCACACCCCTTGCCAAATTCAGATCCAGATGTGAATTAGCTTTCCTTATCCCATCCCTACGTATCTGGGCAGCATCCCTATCTTCTTCCCAGGATACACATTTGTGTTTTCACCATCTGAGGAACCTTGTCATCCTCGAGTGGAGTTGCCCGGCCTGCTCCAGCTGGGGCAGAGTACTGGAAGGAGCTCATGGCCGGCCAAGGCCAGGCAAGCACTTGTGCAGAAGCAGACTGAAGGTTGTGGCAGTGGTGACTGCAACAGAACGGCTCAAGTGTCCTTTCACCTCTGCACATCTGCTGGTGGGCAGTACGGGAGGGTGAAGCTGCAGTGCCCGTGCTTCTGCAACTCAAAAGGAAAAGGCAGTGTCCAGAATGGTCTCGCCAAATTTACTTCATTGTCTCTCTTAAGACTGGTCCTGAACATAGATTTTGATGACGAGAAGAGTCTGCTTCAAGGTAGTCTTTGGAAATGAAAAGGTTTGGCAAGATTCTCGGGCTCTCCAAAATGATGTGTTAACTTTTTTATTGATTTGAGAAAAATTTGAGGGAGCTAAATGTATTCCCAGCACAAATTGAATCTATATTTCTTCAGAGATACATGAGTCAGAGCATCTGGATGTGTATTGCCAAATATAGTCATTGTGCTCCATCAAAAGATGGATGCTGGAGTGTAACAGCAGTTTCCAAAGTTTGGTTTTAATTATTCGTTGAGAAAAATTATCAGAAGGATTCTTCTCCATGCACCTGCGGGAGCAGCTCGATGAAGAGAGTCCATCTGTTTCAGCAGAAATGGCAGCGAGACTCGCTTTGCGACTTGCTGAGCTCCTCGGTAATAAAGAACAAAGCCGGGTGGGAGAGAGTGACCCCAAACTTTGACTATTTAATCCGATCCGCACGCATTAATTCGCATTTTCAGACTACCTCCAGCACGGAGGACGTGA
>NW_008580782.1:29306-67043 GCF_000691845.1 Merops nubicus | reverse complement strand
CACGCTGGCACAGCATCGGCTGAGCCCCCAGCTCGCAGCCCTGCCCCCTCAGTGCCGTGCTCCGTGGACACAGCTGCCTCCTCTTTTCTTTTTGGAAGTTGGTTTTTAGCAAAAGAACAAATTCCTGTACTACTGCTCGATCGCCATTGGATACACTCTGGCTCAGCATATGCTTCTCAGCTTAATTGTGAGCATTTCTGGGCCAGCTTTGGGCCCCACCAAACCAACTCCCAGAAAAGGGGAAAAGGCAAATTTAAACTCTCTTCTCACTGGGTTTTGCTGTTAATTTAGGAATGAAGAGCGTATATTTATTTCAAAAGGTTATGGGTCCCTTTTCTTCATTCTTGGCTCTCACATTCATTTTGTATTGCAACGACTTCATTTTAAGCCCCGTGCAGTACAATGTTGTTTCTGCTGTAATGCTGTTTAATGTAGCAACACAAACCTGGCAAGTGACCTGAATTTCACAGATCAACTGCAACCACACAGGAGACCTGGAGACCTGCAACAAGAATGTTTTGTTTCCTCTCTTGATGTTCTAATTGCTGCCCATGATCCAACTGCTCCCCCATCTGACCTTGCATGCAATTTTCATTGCTTATTCTTTGGAGGCTGTCTAGATGTATGACATGTCTGCAGTTCCTCTTGGTATAATGCATATTCAGCACCTGATCAGCTGCATGTCTCTGGGTGTGAGACAGTCTAAATGGAGTCATATCAAATGAATTATGTGATGTACAGGGTGTCTTCAAGTATGTCATAAGCACAGTTTATAAGCCAGATTCAAAAGGCAAAGCTCTACTCTCTGCTAATATTTTGCACAGACCATCTGAGAGCTCAGATGTCTTAACAGAGGTTCTTTTTTAAAGCAAACAAGACTCTTTAGATAGCCTGAGTGCCTGGAATATTGGTACAGGCCTGTAAAACCTGATGATGCTTTGAATATGGCATGTGTCTTTGCCATGATAGTCTTTTTTTCTAGCACTTTTCTTCAGACAACACCTCAGTTTACTCAGAGACATGGAAAGAGGGAAGATGAGTGTAGGGGATGCAGCCGAGAAGCTGAGATAGTATCAGCTTCTTTTGTCAGTACTTTTACAATTCTAGATCTGTTCATTGTATTCTGCATCCACCAGCCACTTTCCTTCAGGGCCACAGCAGACTGCTGCCCACTAACTTGTGTCTGCCCTTATTCAATCATGTTGTGTTTGTCCTTTCATTTCCTCTGGTTTTTGCTAACTGGATGACTAGATCACCCTGGACTAGAGCATTCATTTTCAGTTCAAGTTCCCAATCACCCCATGAGCATGGATCAGCCTAGCAGCAAGACTCAGAACTCCTGGTGACAGCTTTATTTACTCATGTTTCATGCACAGTATGTTCCTCATATCCCATATGCCTTCTCCCTCAGAAACAGCAACCTTGCATTCACAAAAAAAAAAAAGCAAGCTTTAACAATATATTTTTAATATACCTCTATACAATGCTAAATGTAGATCTGATCTGGAAACCCTGCTGCACAGTTAAATTCAGGAATGAACAAAGAAATTTAGCGTGGGTTTTGGGGCAGGGTCTCTTTCTAATTGTGAACATGTTCTTTGATAATAGAGGAACACCAACCAGTGACTGGGTCAAGAGGGCTGGAGCTGTTTGGGAGAGCTTTCCTCAAGATCTCCACAGGAAGAGGGAGATGCACTTTCTCTAATTAGGCCCTAATCCCAGCCAGACAAGCCTGTAGGAGCAGAGATACTCTCAGACCTTCTGGTCCTCAGAGGCAGCATTCTCTTCGACAGCCAACAGATAGACTCTCTACAGAGAAGCTTCCTTCTTTTGTTAACTTCCCCATCTGCTGCTGCTGGCATGGTGAACTTAGAAACCATCCCTGGCAGATACCTGCTTGATAGAACCCATGTTCAGTGGCAACGGGCTGTGAAGGATTTACAGAAGCTTTAGCAAAGCCCTGGAGAGACCTAAATGTACTAGATGCTGGGCTATTTCAACAGTAGATGCTCATATTCACTTCCACCAACTGAAAATTCATAGGAGTTCGTTCCTAAAGTATGTTTTCTTACCCTGCCCTGATATGTACTGTGGACTCAGATTTAGATATACTCTGTCTCATTCAAACATATGAAGACATCCTGAAACAAATTTGTCAAAGACAACACTGACCTGAATGATTTTTTTATCAGTTCTATAGCTGGCCATACCTTAACCTGAAATAAGAAAGACATGGGGGACTAACTTTTTTTTAATGTCTCTGATTCCACAATTGCCAATAAACAGAGCTAGTAAAACCCTAAAATCACATCTCTGTCTGTGGGGCATGCTTTTGAAGGCAGACAGATGTCCACAGATAGAACCTTCAGTTCCTTGAGATAAAACTTGCATATGTATCTGACATCAGTGGCAAATCCTACTATTATTAATGCTAACATTAGAAGACCTTAACTAAGGGAGTAACACATCTGGATTTGTAGCAGAAAAACATCAGGACTAAGGAAGTGAAATTATATTCTCAGGAATTAATTATTCACTACATGTGTACAACCAGCAGGAAGAGAACCGCAGGCTGAGGAAAATATGTTCAAACTTACCAACAAAAATAAATACATGAAAGTGTGATGTGAACATCAGCTACATTTCCTCAGCAAAAACTCCACATGGGGGCTTGAAATCCAACTATATTTGCATTTTGACATATTATCACCAGAAAAGACATAGCAATGTGGCCCCTGAGGCAAGGGAGTTCAACATTGCCAGGCCATCTGGGCTTCTTTCTTATGGGTGGAAAATTCCTCTGCTCCCAAATGTCCTACAGGATTGTTTAGAGAGGAGATGGTAAATGGGGGATACTCTGCCTTAGAAGCAATGAAGCTATTGCAAGGAATCATCCAGACAAAAGCCTGTACTCCTGAAGAGAGAGGAGATGTTTTTGCCTCCCTCAACCTAAGTCATCCTCTTGCTTCCTCTTTCTTCCCAGTCCTGATGAGGTCACTATTATCTGCTGTAACTCTTCTCAAAGCTGTTCCCCTTCCTGTCTTTCTCATTTTCCCTCTGAGTAAATCCCTCCTCTTTGATTTGCCATTACCCCTTATCCCAGGCACATCACTCCTCCTCACACACACAGACACACACAAGTCCTGAAGGCAGATTATGATGATGCACATGAATTAGTCCTCTTGAAGGGCTGCCAGAAGTGGAATAAATGGGAAGGTTGCTAAAACACTATGGATCTAGTTTGATGAAGCAATTGAGGGCTGCACAATGTTTGCCTTTAAGGTGATAATGGAAAGAGTTACTGTGCTGCTCATAGAAGCTTCAGAATTTGGATAAGAAAAAAAAAAAAAAAAAAGGAAAGTGCTTTGAAATGCTGTCATGGGAGTGCCCACTTTGAAGTTGTGCTAGGAAACCCATCCTGGAGTGCTTATGCTCCTGGGAAAATTCAGCCCAGATGTGACAGCAAAAACTGTGCTGCTCAGGCCACAGTTACGAGGCCTTGCCATGAGGGAGCACTACATGAGTGGGAGTGAATGGAACCAAAGTACATTTCAATCAAGGAACCTATGCTGATGTGCTTTGAATCAAACAAAGAAACTTGGGTCTCTACTGATGCCTCCAAGGATGGCCCTGGGGCAATGCTGTTCCAGAAGAACAGAAGAGAGGCACTTGGCTTTCTATGGCATCTGTTACCAGACTGATGGCTGGGTCTGAACAAAAGCATGCCTGACTCTAAGTAAAGTTTAGGCATGGCTCACGGATGTACGAAATTTTCTAGGCATATGTAAGATTCATAAGTAAACAGAAACTGGTTTTCAGAATTTATTTTTTTTTGCTTTTATACCAGATAATGTCTATGTATTTACAAATATAAAAGGAATCTGAATAATATGTTTGCATAATCAAGCCTAATGGTGAGACCATACAGTTAGGAACTTCACTTTCAGACAGTGAATGCTAGGTGCTCAGTAAATGCAGAAGTATGTGGCAGATGCAAAGGCATTCTCTTATTTTGATTTCATTAGAAAAAAGTGCATGTGAACTTCTGTGTTCATGCAAGTGGCAGATCCCCAAGGTTATGAGGGAATTGAGAGCCCGTGCTCTTTGCTAGCTCACTGAAGGTCATCAGAGCACAGCATAAGGCAAATTTCAGCCAGGCTTTGGAGAGGCTGTCATTAAGGTGGTTTCTATTTACACAAACGTGTGCCACCACAGTACCTAGAGGGAGCAGCTGCAAGGCAAGCAGTGGGCAGGCTGCAAAGACAACTTCAGTCCAACATTATTCGTGGTAAATAAGAAGAAAAGTCACTTCAGAGATCTGCTAGCACTTGGAGCTGGTGGTCAGCAAGTTCAGGTCAGACTGTCAAATGGGATTTCTTGAATGGGGACTGATTAGTGTCCTATCCCACTGCAAGCCTGCAATTTAAAAGCAGGTCTTTTGTGGAGGGGATTCTGCCAGTCCTGAAGCAAGGTGGCCCACAGACAACCTCACAAGTCTCAAACAATCTGGCTCCTTTGATTTTAATAAGAAAACGTCACTACCACCTCAATAGCAACTTCCATAGACATTTTTATCCTCAACTTATTTTCACCTACAAGTGTCTACGGTAAAGATCAGCTGGCTAAAGAAACCATTTCAGATTCTAATCACCATGACTGCCTTTGTTTTATACATCTAGTGGACGTAAATTCTTGTCATTTTGTTTTACACGAATGGCAGGATTTATTAGATCAGACAGGTCATTAAGTAATTTTTTCCTTTAATAATGTCTTTGATTCAGTGAACTCAAATTTATGCTCTGTTATAGTGTGCTAACAGCTATTTTTTGGCTAGGAAAGTCAGCAATAAATCTGAATTTAATAAACTGACAAAAGATCTCAATGTGAATGAGATTCAAGGCATTCATTTTTCCAGTTATTTAAAAGCAGTGAATCCTTGCATAACTGCAAGACTAATTCCAAACTAAAAGCATATTCTTTCTAAAGATATCTCATCGATCACAACATGCAATTCTCCTTAATGTGGTCGCCAGTGGCAGTGCGTGCTCCTTCCACCTGCCAAAGAGGAAATAGAATTTTGGGATAGTTCTTCTGTGAACGTAACTCTGTTCAAGAACAAGCACACACCCTCCTCCTCCTGCCACCTCCATTCTCTGCACGCACACACAAACACACGGGGGAAACAGCTTCCGAGCTGGAGAAGCATGGTGCAATAGGTTGCCCAGTGAAGATGTGGAATCTCCATTCTTTGAGATTTTGAAAACCCAGATGGACAAGGACCTGAGCAACCTTGTCTTGACCAAGGGGTTGAACTTGTGTGTACCAGGGGTCACATCCAACCTAAATCATTCCACAGTTCTGTAAGCTCATCAGCTACCTGCTTCATCCTTGCTAATGAAAGTTTTCAGGAGCTCCAAGCACACGCCCACAACCTATCTACAAAGGGAAAATCGCTGGCAAACTTAGACAGACATAGTTTTCTCTCTCTGTATATTTGTCTTGCTATATACAGTATATACATATGTATGTGTGTGTACAGGTTTGAAGATGTGCACGTGTGAAGGTTTTTGCACGTATGCAAGCACGCCCTTTGCTAGCCTACTGCCCCACTGGAATATCAGTGCCCCCACTCCCTAGAAGATAAACAAGCTCTCCTGCAAGGGACTTGCCTGGGAACAAAGACAGAATGGCTGTGCATGGCAGTGACTGGGCATGCCTCTCAACGTGCTCAAGCAAAATGCAGCAGCAAAGATACAGAGCACAGCTTCACCACAGAAATGTTCACACAGGTCATGCCATCCAGGTTCTGGTCATCCCAGTGCATGGGGCAGTGAATACTCAGCCCATCCTGTCCTGTGCTGAAAGCACTTGAATGAGGTATTACGTGATGGATATGCATGCTGCATGTGGGAATCACTCACGACTTGGTGTTTTAATGACCTTGTTCTAATTTCTGAAATTCCCTCTAGTTGCATGTCTATCATGAGCACTTGGGGTCTGTCTCCCAGACCAGTCCATAGATAAATTAAATACTTAATGTGCAGCAAAGGACTGTACGTAGCTCCAAAAAAGTCTTGGTTGGTAGAATGCCCTTTTAAGCTTCTTTTACTAAAGCCTGCCACTTTGTTCATCACCTTCCATGGTGTGGCACCTGCCACTTATAGAGCTTTGAAGATACAGGGCATGTGTTGAGCTCCTCCCAGAGCACTGTAAAACAAATGCATCAGATCAAAATCCAAGACATCTCTTTCCCTGTGTGTCTGGAGTAGATTACATCCCTGTGTGACAAGATCTGAGGAGGCAGAAGAACCACAGTCATAAGGGAATTCTCTTGTATCTATGATGGAGCAAAAGATGTTCTCATTGCTATGAATGGGACCTACTCTAAGCCCTTCTGGAGACAGTCATAAGAGTAGGAATGTCACCTTTCGGTATCTGAGCCCTAACCTTGAATTTTCTTTTCACACCTCTTCACTTTCAAGAAGAACCTCAGTGAATCACACTGTCTGGCTACAAAAAGGGAAACTAAAATAAATGTCAAATGTCATGGTATCTTTTTCACGTTATCTCTCTGTTGTTCAAACAGGAAGTAGGAGTGCATCCTACTCGTGGTGCAGACTGGGGAGACAGCTGCCTCCAGAGTCTCTTTATCAGGAAGGACTGCCCCTTTCAGAGAACCACAGGGTTGTTTTCTTTTCTCAACACAGTTTTGTTTTCTGGCCTCCGCTCTGTCAATCTAACTTGTTCTCTGAGAGGTGATGTTTTGGGTGCTCTCTTCTCCATTTCCATTTCAATCCACATTTTGAATTCTATCCTACTACTCTCAAACCATAGGGACTGGTAGAGATGAAAACTATTTAAGTTTGAAAGCCTGATGGTTATCTCACTTAATGCAGTAGATTAGGAACTGGTTCAAATCCATGCCACACTGGGTAAAAAAACTCAGAATGCATTAATGCTTGACATGAAGGAGTAAAACAGCCTCTCTCAAGCTGGGCCTGGAATTCTTCCTTGGTAAGGTGAGTTAATATGTTTCACACCACTCAGAATGAGCGTTGTTGCAGATTCTCTATGAATATTTGTTGCCTCGACTACACAGCAGGTAGGCATTTTGCACAGCTTGAAGGGGAGATGGCCTGTCACCTGCTCTTTGGCCAAATCCTTTCATTCTGTTTACAAATAGATTCCCCTATGGTAAGGCTCAAAAGGTGTATGCAGTCCTAAAGCTAACGGACCTGACCACTGTGGCAGATATGTCATAGTCTATGTGCTAGCAAGGGCTGCACAGAGCTGGAGCAGCCTGTGCAGATAACTGCAGGATCACCTTCTCACATATATGACTGGCAGGTAGAAAACTATCAAGTGTTCTCAGACAGGCAAAGTTATTTCTTCTCTTTAGGAAGATGGACAGTTACTGCCTAGTCCACCCTTTTCCTAGACAATACAACTAATAACATGAGTAAACCAGCTAGTGATTAGACCAACAGTGTCTTGAACACATTCTCTTCTTGGTTTTGGCCTTTCTTTAAAGCTGAGGTTGAATTTTCAGGGCTGTACATGAGACCCTACAGATCTGAAGGTAATGTTTGCACCCCAGTTATCCTGTAATGGCTCTTCAAGAAGTTGTTGATGATAGTAATCTTGGTTTGAAGTCCTGACATGTAAGGGATGCTCATGATTGTCGCTCACATTGTCTCACACTGGCTGAAGTCATACAGAGAGGACAAGGTTCACTTGGTGCTTTCACAAACTAAGGCCTCTGACATAAGGCATCCCCCAGACACATACCCTACTGCCCATGTGCTGAGCTTTGTTACTGAGATCATGGCAAAGCCCAGGCCAGAGAATTACCAGCTTTCTGAAAGAACAGCATTATAACTCCACGGACAAAGCGCTCTTATGCGCTTTGTGCTGTGCAAACTGAGACCAAGTGGTAAATGTGTCAGTTTAAGAGTGTTTTGGACTCCAGAAGCAATGGAATGTCCTTTATATCTTTCGTAATGAGAGTCTGTTTGGATTAAAATGATCTCCATGTAAGCAAAAAAAAAATGACCAGCCTTCCCATTTCCAAGCTGGCAAGGCTTCTTACACAGGCCTCTATTCAACCAGCGCAGGGGAGGAGGAATAGGGAACTTTTTTGTTTAACTCGAATGACGTGGTCTGTATTTCTAACATGAAAAGCAAGACAAAAAATGAACTCTGTCTGAGGCAAAAGATTTAGAAGAAAAAGGCAAGTATGAATGTAGGAAGCTGTCTGAACACAAAGGCAAGGAAAATGAACACTTTTAGTCACTGACAGAACAAGTGTTTTCATGAGTGTTAACAGAAATTTGGTGTGATGATTTCTATAATGACATCTTAGCTAGTACAGCTGGTCTACAGGAGCGGGTCTAGAGGCAGAAAGGGAAGAAGCTGAATGAACAGTGGGATCTATGAGCAATCTTTTTTAAGAAAAATTTGGAACATTTTGGGAAGACCTAAGACTGACAGCCTAGTACGGTTGTAAGCCATGGCTGAAAACAATAAGAAAATTCCAGCTGAAGAAATGCAAATCTATACATCATCTAAAAAGAACTGCAGACAAGTATCCTACCAAAGCCCAGAAGCCCAGGAAAGCACTGAGGAATGGTCCATCTAAGCCTAGTTCCTCTTCTCCAAAAGCTGGCACAGTGCAATGCTGGAGGGGAGACTGTGGAAAAGGTCACTAGGTACAATTTCGCCACAAAGACGGATGTAACAAAACACACATTTAAGATAAAATTATCAAATAGAGTTTATTACCTCAGGCTCAGTTCTCATGTACCCTGATAAGAGATCTCAACTACGCCCTTCCCTCTGTGCAACTTCCATTCTCCTCACAAAGAAAATGCCACCCTCTGGCTACCCAAGAAAGTACCAGAATAACCTTCATGGTGCCCTCCTTCCCCTCTAAGTGAAAGTCACTCAGGGGCTCTCCCCACATACTCACAGCACTCCCCCACCTGCTCTGCTTTAGCCCTTTTCTTTGGTTTCTGTCCCACTCACACTTCTGTCTGCTGCTCTTGCCCCCTCTCACCTCACTCAGTAAACACAAACCCTGATCCTACCTTAGCCTTCCTCTGTTGCACCACTGATGACACTCGATCCAACCTGGCTGCCTGTCCATCTCCACACTCCTTTTTGCAGCTCTCAGGAGCTTCTTCTGCTATAATCTCTTACAGCAACATGCCCAACCTGAATACTTCTCTACTCAGTTTTTCCTTCTTTTCTCTGGCAGTCTGTTGCATGTTGTGTACCATTTCTAAAACTACTGCAGACAGTCAAACTATTTTCCCCATCATCTCCTAGCCCTGACAGAGATGTGTTTTTTCTGCTGTCACTGTCACTGAAGCCACCTCTTCACAAAGATGCCTCTTCTTCTCTCACACTCTCTTCCTCTTCTCTTCCTCCATCCTTTTTTGCTCTCTGGTATAACACTGTATCCAAGCCCATACTTTGCTTCCATGTTGCTCTCAAACATGACTCTCCTCAGATTGTGTTTCCTGATAAATTCTGGGGAGTTCCTCATCCTCTCCCCACCCTCACTCATCCTTGGATGTGGATGCTTGTTGATGACAAGCTGATCTTAGAGGTGTTGGTTTCCTTGCACTTATGTCTTCATATATGTCACCTCTTTGTTCCCTCAGCTGTTAAATTCCACCTCCTATTGTGACCAAGTCTCTTTCAGCATTATTTCACTAGAGGTAGCTCCTCACCTGGCATTCATGAGTCTTCCAGACCATCAGCAGTTGCACTCAACCTTTTGTCCTTTCCCCCTACTAATAGCTTTTGCCGATGCTCTCTTAACGCTGCGACTCCTTCCCCCCTTTTCCCCCTGCAAATTTTATACTGGCACCAACTCAACTGCAACAACTGTTCCTCCAAGAGCAGGCTGACAACTGCCACTATGAGTTCTCTCCTTTTTCCATTCACCCATTTCATGCAGCGCTTATCGCAGTGGGCTTCTGGCCCACGAGCGAGGCAGCTTAAGCACTGCACTGAATGCAAATAGGATCACATGGCTGTGGAAGTTGTTTCTGCCATTCATAGGAATGGTTAACTGCTTTTTGTTAATTAACTTTTTGCTGCCATGAAGTTTTTTGTAGTAATCTTTATGCTGCTTTAAGACCAAGCCTCTCCTGCAGGAATGGCTGAATAATAGCACCAGCTGGATGTGTCATAATTATCACAGCCTCAGCACTGTGGAAATATAAGACTTCTGGTGGGTGGAAGCCATTGCCTCTTTCTTTTCCTGTGTGCCTGGGCTTATCACAGGATGTCATTCAAGGTTAAAAAGCTTAGCATCCCTGCTGATCATGCCTTTCCCCCTGGAAAAAACATGTGATGGATATGATCAAAAAGGGTTGTATTTCAGCTGCACAGTCTGTTCAGGCTTGTCCTTCTTTACCTTACCCATGGTGTCCCAAAAACAACATGTGACCCTGTGCACATGAGGGATTAATATCTGGGATTCCATTTTAGTGACACTGAGAGCATCAGATCATTGTTGTGGGCCACTTGTTCAGAAAGCAAATGAGCAGAAAGACAGCGATACTGCTCGTCTCAGGCCAGGGAGAGGCAGAGCGACTTTGGGTTTGTCACTTCAGTGTTAATTCGTTAGGGAATGTTGACTCTAGTCCTGTTTGAGGACTCCTTGCTCTGCAGTTGCCCCTTTCTCTTGTCAGTGATGCCTTCACAGTATGTTATGGAAAAGGATGAATATATATTTCTTGTTCTTAAATGCTAACACATGGAGTTTGCATCCCCGAGTCTTCCTCCCTGTTTATCAAAAGATGCCTCGAGGCGTTGCTGTTGGAGTGCTACATTTCGTAACACGAACATAGCTGACCCCATATTTATACCTCCTTAACATCCCCTTCTCTACATCTGCTGTAAAATTCAGCCACGGGTAGAGAGGGGAACTGGTTCAGACTTCTAACCCAGACTGCTAACAGCATTCATGTTTTGAGCAAAGATAATGCATTGCAATTCCCATTAAACATTCTATACTACGTATATACTTGGAAAGACTCCTTCTTGAGGATTAGTTATGCCTCAGTTTACCTAGATTTGGCACTGGGGCCTCACATATTCTATAGCCAAACGTAATTGTACTGGCAAAGTTCCAAGGTTCTGCAACAATCTGATGGAGACAAAAAACAATTCTGCCATTGCTTCTTTTCTACTGTAATAAAGGGTGTTTAATCAAATAAATGTCACGATTACCAATGAGGACAGTGCAATGGTATCTCTCTTAGCCCCTCAAACATAAATTTTCCTTTTTTTAGAAACATGAGTTTTCAGTACACCAGTGTTGGAGGTTTTCTTAACATTGGCAGCTTTTACCTGCATTGTGGCATTTGTAAGGGCTCTCTCCAGTCAAAATCAACAGGATGCTTTAAAAAAAGTTTTTACTTATTTTAAACAGTAAAACAGTATTACTGTTTAAAATTCTGAGAAAGTGCTTATAAAAAAAAACTGGTCTAATAATGTGTCCTCATTCCTAAGTTTAAATTTGAGGTCTCTCTGCTGCCTCTGTTCTTGCTGATGATTTGCACATCATTGTCTCTGCTGATGGAATATGTCAGTGTTCTCCTGTTTACATATCCCCCAGTAATTTCTTCTTCCTTGCTGTATTAGCAGAGCACTTCAAAAATACAGGCAAAAATAGATTTTTGTTAGATAGCTACAATGCTATTTTGGTATAAGATGAAAAAAACTCACAGAATTTTGCACTGATTTCTGACCTTCTGAATGCAGGGCATCGTCTCAGATTTCTGATTGTTAAAAATGGATAGAATTTTCATTTAATTTTCTCGGATAGCGTAACTAAACGGGCTGCGGTATTGCTTTGCCTGGACTGACCTTATGATAAAACACTGCCAAAATTTTACATGTTTTCCTGTGGTCTCTTCTCCAGAAAATGAGATCCAGGCTGCCAGATTTTTCATTAATTATTTCTTCAGTGAATGGTAGAAAAGCAAGAAGAATATAAGCTTAGATGTTTGTTTACTTAACATCTGCTGCCCCTTAACCTCCAGGTTCCGTATTTCTGTAGCAAATAAGTTTTCCTCCATTATCTCACCATTACAGTATATCCAGAAATTTTCTTTCCATTCCTTGTATGCTTTTGCCCCTTTCCCTTCTCTCTCATTGCTGTTTTCCTGGTGTTGACATTAGGACGTCCTCACCCAGTGACTGGCCTACTCTCTTTCCTTGGCACTGCCCTTCTGTGGGGTGGATGGGTGGCTCATGAAAAAAAAGGTGATCTTTCATCAACACAAAATGTGCAAAAATGTGGCTCTGGTATATGGGGCAGCACTGGAAAGATGGAAGAGCTTCTGTCAATGGGCTAAAGAAAAGGGAGACATTCTGGTAACTCCATTAAGAAAAGACAGCTGCTGAGATCACAGAACCATAAAGTCATAGAATGGTTTGGGTTGGAAGGGACTTCAAAGATTCTCAAGTTCCAACTCCCCTGCCACAGGCAGAGACATCTCACAGTAGACCAGGCTGCACAAAGTCCCATCCAGGCTGGTCTTGAACACATCCAGTGATGGAGCATCCACAGCTTCCCTGGGCTACCTGTGCCAATGTCTCATCACCCTCATAGTAACTTCATCTTAATTTCTAATCTAAATCTACTGTCTTCCAGTCTGAAGGCCTCTTACCATAAGAGGTAATGGTTCCAAACTGGAAGAGGGTAGATTTAGATTAGGAATTAGGGAGATCTCAGTCTCCTCTGCCTCACTCTCCTGGCTAACTCCATAGGAAGTCACTGCAAAAAGTTCATGTCCCTGGCAAAAAAAAGGTTCACAGAATAGTTTAGGTTGGAAAAGACCTTCAAGATCATCAAATCCAATCATTAACCTAACACTCCTAAGTCCACCACTAAACCATGTCACCAAGCACCATGTCTACACATCCTTTAAATACCTCCAGGGATGGTGATCCAACCACTGCCCTGGGCAGCCTGTTCCAGGGCTTGACAACCCTTTTGGGGAAGAAATTTTTCTTTACATCCAAGCTGAACGTCCCCTGCTGCAACTGGAGGCCATTTCCTCTTGTCCTATCACTCACTACTTAGGAGAAGAGACCAACTCCCACCTTGGTCTCTCAGGGATTTGTGGAAAGCGAGGTCTCCCCTGAGTCTCCTTTTCTCCAGGCTAAATAACCCCAGGTCCCTCAGCTGCTTATCAGACTTATGCTCTAGACCCTTCACCTGCTTCACTGCCCTTCTTTGGACACACTCCAGCATCTCAACGTCCTTCTTGTAAGGAAGGGCCCAAAACTGAACACAGTATTCAAAGGAAGGAGAAGTGAGAGTATGCAGGTTAAGTAAAAAAAGGAGTTAAAATAAAAAGAAAAAAGTGATGGTTTGGAGAAAGAACTGTGTGAACCATAAAAAAAAAAGAGGGAATACAGAGAAAGTGGGAAAGCAGCAACTGTCTCTCCAGAGAATGCAGCAGGGACATGTGGCACAGGGAAGGCGTGGGGCAGAGCATGACCCTCCTGGGAAGCAGGTCCCAGCCAGCTGGCCAGCTCTCGGGTGACAACACCACAGTGGCTGCTGCAGTCTCTGGTGCCACCTTGCCCACACCCACCAGGGCTCCAAGGGCTGCCCTGCCAAACCCTCTACCCCTTGTGGAACAAGTCGCCCAGAGTGGCTGTGGATGCTCCATCACTGGAAGTGTTCAAGGTCAGGCTGGATGAAGCTTTGAGCAACCTGGTCTACTGGAAGGTGTCCCTGCCCATGGCAGGAGGGTTTGAACTAGATGATCATAAGATCCCTTCCAACCCAAACCATTCTATGGTTCTGTGATTCACGTCTACAGAGCAACAAAGCTGGTGAAGAGTCTAGAGCGTGCGGCCTCAGGAAAGCCCTTGGGCTCAGGGAGGAAGCTTTCAATACCTTCTCCTAATACTTTGTATTATGGAGGCCCCATCCCTGGAGACATTCAAGGTCAAGCTTGATAGGACCCTGAGCAACCTGACCTAGTTGGAGATATCCCTGCTTAATGTAGGGGGGTTGGACTAGATGGCCTTTAGAGGTCCCTTCCAACCCAATACAGTGTATGATTCTATCCTTCTAGCCAGCTACCTGTTCTCAAGAAGTGTGCAGAAACTTAGCCTCTTTGAGATTTCCACACCACTGTCCAGCTTTGTTAGCACTGGTCAATAAGGACAGATACAGATGTGCTCACCACAGACCTGATCACAGGCACCCTCCTTCCTCTACAAGACACACCAAAGACCGAAGCCTCCTAGTGCAGCTATCATGACAAGACAAAAATCACCAAAGTTTTCTATGAATTTGGCCATCCTTGCTGTATGACCAGCCACCTCATCATCACAAATGCCCTCAACCAAAAATGCTCTGGTGAGCCGATAGCGCTTTGCACTCTGGGAACCACTTGTGGGTGCTGAAAACAAGTGATAAGAGTAAAGGCCCTTCAGGGGGAGACACCAACACAGAAAGATTTGCATATCCTGATCTATGATGTATACTTATGATTATGTTTGGTAGGCAGTGCACCACTAAGACAGACAGAACTTATGCATAAGTCAAGAGGGACAAAAATTTGAGCTGTCCAAGTTTGTCTGGCCCGGGGCACTGCACAGATCCTGACCAGCAAAACTGATACTGCTGCCCTGCTGTGCTAGCAACTACGTGTTGCCAGGTCCCTCACTCATCTATCTCTGCTGCCCAGTAGTATTCCTTCTTCCTGGATACCATTCTTCTTCCAGGCTTTGCAGGCCTTCCTTTCTCCTGACACTACTTTTCCTTCTTACTTGTATGCCTCTTGCCTCCCCCTTCCTACATATCAAGTTTATAGTGGAAGACTGAAAGAGATGAAAACAATTCTCAAGAATCAAGTGGAGAACACAGAGAAATAGGAGAGGGGCTAAGAAGATGAGGGGCTGTCATGGGAAGGACAGGTTGTAAGGAAGGATTTCTCTAGTGGTTCCTAAGGATTGTTTCCTTCAAGCTGTCCTACAGCCTGGAAGCCAAAGAATGAGCAATCCAGCTCATGTACATCCTTTTCCTGGGCAAAACATTATGTTCTTGCTTAACAGCCATAACGTGAACACAAATGCTTAAGCCCAAGAATGTAATTTCAGCTAGGAGCACCTGTATCAACATCATGGTGACTTCACTTATTTCCTGTTAGCGTGTCCTTGAGGTAAATACATGTATTATTTTTTATTCATTTTCATGAGTTTGGACAAGCACTGTACCCAACCCTCAAAAGTCACTGTAGTTGCAACTCTACAGCAGGGAGGGTTTGCGAGATCAAACAAGGTAAGCTCTGAGCTTGTAACAATTAATTTTTTAGCTTTATTCAAAAGTAGAATAAGCAACATTAATCCAGGAAAGCTAGTTACCATGCAATAATACCTACAGGGCCCACAACTGTTAAATAATTTAGAGTAAACTTTGCATTCAGTGCCATGAATTTACTCTAAAAAAAAAAAAACCAAAGTACACAGTCAAATCAGTTAATTCAGCTTGAAATATCTGGGTCCTGATCCAGGATTTATGCTTGTATTTAAATCTTATCCTCAGTCTACATTTCCCTCTCCAGCAAGGAGTGCCCATCTGCCTCAGAGCAAAGCCCAGTACAGCCCTAGCTGTGCATTCCAGTGCAGGACTCAGGTTTCCTCTGTGACCTGCATGTGTCTCCTCCATACACACCAGTCCTGTCCAAATAATATTGCAACCCTGACTGACCTTTCAATATTAATGACAGCATACTGTAGAAAGCCCTGGGAGAGAGGTTTTCAAAGCTGCTGAAAGACATTGATAGATATCTCATGGGATTTTCAGCTGTGACTAAACAGGCCAATGGGCTGACTCCCACTGCTTTCATAAAATCAGTAAGAGCTGGGTACCTAACTTCTTCAGTCACGTTTGGAAACCTTGCCACAGGCATCTTTGAATAACTAAATCTGGGAACATTTGGCCTTACTTACAGATGAGGTCTGTTCAGGTACACAGTAAACCCAAAATTGGTTAGAGCCTAGCACCTAATACATCAGAGTGCTCAGAATAGCTGGGTTGCTCCAGACAAGACATAAACTAGCCTTAGCTTTGGTTCTGTACACTCTGTATCCCAGATTCAGAGGCAGCAGAAACTGGGCCAGCACTACCTTACTGAAGCCTGAGCATCCTCAAGGCATCTACATACTACCAGCAACAAGAATGTGCAGCAGGAGTGATGAGAGAACACCTGCAGTTGGAACAGACACTTCACGTACTTGGTTTCCGAGAGAAAAAGGAAAGAAAAAAAGGCTCTGCACCTTCACAACTTGTTCCCCCTCCCAT
This sequence comes from Merops nubicus, assembly GCF_000691845.1. NCBI lineage: Eukaryota > Metazoa > Chordata > Aves > Coraciiformes > Meropidae > Merops > Merops nubicus. The sequence continues at coordinate 50,698 of NW_008580782.1, read as the reverse complement.
CCCCGCAGCCTGGAGCATTTCTGTCAAGGACTGCTGGGCAACCTTTAACCAGAAGCAAGGCTCCAGAGGCCTCTCACCTGGGAGTGCTAACCAAATTGTGGGCTCTGATCTACTCACCACCAATCTGCCCATCACTTCACATGCAATGCAGAAGGCTACACGTCATCAACAACTGCTTGAGTGAAGGTTTTTACTTCTGCCAGAGCAGATAACAAAATAACTTGCAAGAAGTGCAACTTTCAGTCAAGCCAGTTCTGGTTTGAGAACTAATTATCCACACAGGCATGGTATGGTTGTCTTCAGTAGGAAACTCATTTACTTTTATTGGTATATTAAAATCAACAAAAGCCTTTTTCTGTTTCTTAATTTCGATCTGCTGTAGAAATCACAGTTCACCATTGAACTCATCACTAGCATGTGAAAAATGTTTTGGGAAGCGACAACATACAGGTCTGCCACAGAAGTTAATGCACTGAAAAAAAAGGTATACCATGTTTATTGCTTATCACTTCTGCACAGATCTGGGTTCATCAAATTTGAACTTGGATCCATCTTAGCCACATGGCCAAGATGACCCAAACGAATCTGTCCAAAATGGTCTGCTTTCCTGTTCCAAGGTCACGCCTGCATTCAGAACCAGACAGGAGCACACACCAGCACTGATGTTCATCTTCTGGTTACTCAGAAGCAAGCCCCCACCTCCAGCAGTGTTTGCATTCATGCTGGAATAAGGAGGCACCACCACAGCAGGGAGCTTGGTGAGAAGCTCCACATTTACAGCCCTGTCAGTGGGCTAAATCAAATGGTATGTGGTCCATAACGCTGTCAGGAAGGTAGTGGATGCTGTTCTGCATCTGATTAAGAGTGATATATTCAGTCAACCCACATAATGAGGTAGTTTCAGGATTAAAAGGAGGAACTATTGGTGAATGCAATAATCTTTTTTCAAATTATGAAGAGGATGCGCAAATACACCCGGAGTACAAATATCTGCAAATACACCCAGAGTATAAATATCTAGCAATCCTAACAACACAGGGGTGCCGGGATCAGGACTGGGGTGCCTGCATGCTCTGCCTTTTGTCTCCTATTTGTTGTTCATGCTTCAGAATAGAGCTGTGGGGGACAGGGTATTTAGGAACTGTCACAGCACGTTTGACATATGGGTGCTGCCTGGCTCATGGCATCTTTATGGTGGTGTGACTTCTAATCCAGACATATGCAGATTAGCCGTGGGTTCAGTCATGCTGAAAGCATCCAGGGCTTTCTTTTAAGCCCCGAACCCTTTGTGACTGGCAGTGATGTGACTGTCAGCCACGGTTCCCTGATGTCTCTCTCACATGACCGCCGAGCGCTGCGACACCCGGCGCTCCGGTGGCTCTCCGGTTTCCCCCCGGCAGCAGACAGTAACGGGGGTTTCTGTTCCTGGCCGGGAGCCACAGTGTACTTGGAGACATTTGCTGCTTGCATGTGAGTTTTGGAATCCCCTTTTACAATCAGGAGGTCTATGGAAAAAGAAATCCCTACGCCAGCACGAACATAATACTGGCTCTGTGTGATGCCAAAAGCATTAATCTCCTTCAGCCTTAAGGCTCTGTGCCTGCAGACCCCAAATGTCCCAGTTCACTCAGCACATTTCTCTCGACCTTATGCATGATTTTTTGATAATTGTAACGTCACATGATAGCACACTGCGCTGCCTTTCAGTTATGAAACTGGGGCTTCACACTGATAGAAAAAAACAGTGTTTTGTTTTTTTAAATGGAGAAGCCATTATTGGGAATGACAAACCTGATGGTACAGTAGCTTCCAAACTTGAGGAAGAGTTGCCCTTATACTGGTTAAACAATGCTGTAGTTTAAATAAAAATCTCTCAATTCAGTTTTCATTGAAAAAACATACTCCTGTCTGTAACTCTCACTGGCAATGGGCCCACAGCCTCACTTAATTCAAGCCAGGACTCCACTTTAAATGTTTATAAAGGAGTAACAGGTGAATAAATGCTATGCTGAGAAGCACATCAGAAAACAGAGATCCTTCCCAAACTGCTGATACAGGGGTTTTTTTTCCCTTCACTAGCTCCTACTGAATCTTTTTTAAAAAACTTTTTTTATATCATTCACAGCATGTGAATAGATCAGTGACACTGTCCTCTGGTTGTCCATTGAGCATAATTTAGACACTCAGATTGCTTCATAAAAGAGAATTTGAGTTTTTGCTATGCAAGCATGTTAAAAAGGACCAAGAGAAACTGAAGCCATGTTTTCTTGCCTGAAATTTGTGCATGGCAGAAAGACTGGACTTGTTTGGCAGGTCCTGAAGACCCAGCTAATTTACTTTTACAAGACTTAGGGAATGTACTAGGGATGAGATCAATGTGATCTAGTGAAAAGTCAGTAGAATGTATTTTTTGATACAGAAAGATATAATTACTGTCAAATTTCCAAAATAAAATATGGTCCATGAAACACATAAATTTAGTCACACAGTTTATAAATGGACTTGGTCCACTTTACCCACTTCACTGGGTAAAATACTGGCTGGATGGCTGAGCCCAAAGAGTGGTGGTGAATGGAGATAAATCCAGTTGGCAGCCAGTCACAAGTGGTGTTCCCCAGGGCTCAGCATTAGGGCCAGTTCTTTTCAGTATTTTTAGCAATGATCCGTATGAGGGGATCAAGTGCACCCTCAGTAAGTTTGCAAATGACACCAAGCTGGGCAGGAGTGCTGACCTGCTTGCGGGGAGAAAGACTCTACAGAGGGATCTGGACAGGTGGGATTGCTGGGTCAAGGTCAATGGTATGAGGTTCAACAAGGTCTTTTACTGACCACTTGCCCCATTAAGAAGGATATTATCATCAATAAGTAGCAGATCAGGCATACTCCTTCCTCTGATTTTAAACCAAACATTAATGGCCCAAGGTAACCAACCACCTGTGGAATGAAAAGGCCCACAAACTTACCCACAACACTGGATACATTGGAGGCAGGCACAAGTTGACCGAGGACCCAGGCAATTAGTCCAGCACCAACTGTGTGGCCAAACACTGTTGTTCCTTCCTCTGGTCCCAGCTGTGTTGATATCCCATCACCGCTGAGGGCTCTGCCTACAGGAAGCAGTTGAGGGCCCCTCCAGTAACTGCATATCCTACACAATGCTTCCTACATAGGTAAGCTTACCCCAAACTCTAGTGCAAGTAGAGTCAGCTTTTATGCCATTAACTTGGAGGCAGGACACCTGATGTTAATACCAAAAGTGGAGGCACCTGGTGGTGATCTTCTAATTGGTTCCTACCCAACACTGGCTAGACCCTGGGTGAAAACCAGTCAGGAAGGTCTTTCCTGCCTGGTTGTGGACATCATCCATATGCCAACCCTGATTCATAGCCGGAGGTTTAAACCCCAGCACTACACAAGGCCAAGAGCTGGGTCCTGCACTTGGGTGATGACAACCCCATGCAACCCTACAGGTTTGGGGAAGAGTGGCTGGAAAGCTGCCTGGTGGAAAAAGGACCTGGGGGTGTTGGTCAATAGCCAGCTGACTGTGAGCCAGCAGGGTGCCCAGAGGGCCAAGAAGGCCAACAGCATCCTGGCTTGTATCAGAAACAGTGCAGCCAGCAGGACTAGGGAAAGGATTGTCCCCCTGTACTCAGCACTGGTGAGGCTGCACCTCAAATACTGGGTTCAGTTTTGAGCCCCTCACTACCAGAAGGACATTGAGGTGCTGGAGTGTGTCCAAAGAAGGGCAACAAAGCTTGTGAAGGGTCTAGAGAAGAAGTCTTAAGAGGAGTGGCTGAGAGAATTATGGCTATTTAGCTTGGAGAAAAGGAGACTCAGGGGGGACCTTATCACTCTCTATGACTACCTGAAAGAAGGTTGCAGCAAGGTGGGGGTCACTCTGTTCTCCCAAGTAACAAGCAACAGGACAAGAAAAAAATGGCTTTGAGTTGCACCAGCAAAGGTTTATGTTGGAAGTTAGGAAAAAAGATGTTGGATATTTGGAGGTTTTTAAAGGATGTGTAGATGTGGTGCTGAGGGCCATGGTTTAGTGGTAGATTTGGCAGTGTTAGGTTAATGGTTGGACTTGATGATCTTAAAGTTCTCTTCCAACCAAAACAATTCTATGATTTTATAAATGCTGCATGAAAATTGCCATTTTCTGCACTTTTCTATAAATGCAGTTCCCTGTAGGGCTGACAGAGAGGAAGTTTCAGGTTTCTCAGTTTCTTTGGTATTACTGAGTGTGGACCACAAGCCTGGATCAGCTGAGTGTGGTTTACAAGAGCAACGAGGGTGAGGTTCACTATAGATCCTGCTGTTCTGGTCTGCCACCAGTGATCACTGCAGGCACAGGACCACAGAGCTCCTTCAGCTGGGAGGGACCTCTGGGGGTCATCTACTCCAACCTCCTGCTCAAGCAGGGCAACTTCAAAGTTATATCATCACTAATTAACAACACAATGAAACAGAACAGAAACACCGGGGATGTGCATCTGCATTTGATGTGCAGCATCAAGTGAAGAATTTAGAAGAATTTCATAAGTACATTCTCAGTTAATCACTATCTTAGCTTTAAAGTCATATTTTCATGTGAGACCTATTCATGATCAGCTTTCTCAGATAAACACAACACACCCAGAAACCAGCAACATAGTAACAAATTGACAAAAGGAAATTCAATGTTTTAATCCAAACACAAACAGCAGACAAAAATCCTCATAAGGTTGTCAAGCATAGCATAATCTTGGCTTTTACTTTATTTCAGGTGCTGGGTTTTTTTAGGAACTGTAATTTAACCTTGCCAAGTAGGAGTATCTGGGTTTTTTTGGGGGAGGCAGGCTGTCTCCAGATCAAAGCTGAGGGATAGGAGGAGAGAAGTGAGAGCAGGCACGTGCTCTCGCAGCCAGTGCCAGGCAGCTGTGGGTGACCGACTGCTCCCCATCCACGCCTGTGCAGCGGGGACCTCTGCTCCGCTCGCCTTTCCTTTCCAGAGGGGAGAGCCTGGCGTCAGAAGGCTGGAACAAACTGCACCTTTGGTTCAACCATGGTGCATACAAACCCTTGCTTCCTCTTTCCTGGTATCTGACATCAGAGCCAGGCTGTTGGAGGAAGTCACAGTTACAGTGATTGTTTCTAAACACTGCTCTCTTCTATTTTAAGCTGGCTGAGAATGATCCCATCCTTTTATAATTTGCTTCTGGCTAAATACACTCATATCTGTAAGCTGTACACCCAGGAACATTGTTTGAGAAGACCAGAGGACAACGAGATGTTGCTGTGCAGAACAAAGGAGTGGGAAAGGAAAGTGCGGCTCTTCGCTTATTTATTTATTTAGTATCGATTTGAAATTCTTTAACAACAGCACTTTGATTGATGCAAAGTCACAATGAAGTCACAGTAGACCTGGCAGCGTGATGAATGCTCCTTTGACCTTTAGAGACGGTTGGCCTCATTCCCCCCACTGCCGCGCACCCAGGGCTGTAATTTATACCTGTGGCAAAGTGGTTACCGGCTCAGCGTGGCAGCGGCTCAGAGCGACTTGTGTCAATCACAGCACAAGGAACGAGGCAGGGGGAGACCAGGCCCAGCGCCTGCTCCCACGAGGCATCAAAGAGAGGGTCTTTTATAATTTACTACAATACCGCCCAAGCGCCAACCTAAAGCGAGGCCCTGCTGGGCACCCCACCAACACGGAGTGGCGGCGGCTGCTCGTCGCAGCCCGAGAGATCGTCGCTGGGGGAAGCTGCTGCTCATTAAATGAAGGTGTGTGCGGGGAGAGCAGCTCTTTGTGCTCCAGGAGGAGCTGGTGGGGTTTGCAGCTCTCCCGGGCTGACCGCAGGTGCTGTGTGAACCTGCAGCTCCACTAGTACCTCCCCGAAATCTACCCTGCCCCGCAAGCAGATTAGCGCTGTGCAAAGAAATCTCTCTAAGACTTGCAAGTTGCAAAAGTCTGGCAAAGAAGCAGAACTACATGGGGGGAGAGTTTTCCAGAGCTGTGCACATAACCCTAAAAGGACAGTGCTGGCCATGCAGAATCATAGAATGGTTTGGGTTGGAATGGTCCTTTAAAAGTCATCTAGTCTGACTCGCATGCAGTGAGCAGGAACATCTGCAACTACACCAGGTTGCTCTGAGCCCCATCCAACCTGACCTTGACTGTGTCCAGGGATGAGGCTTCTACCAGCTCTCTGGGCAACCTGGGCCACTGTTGCACTAGCGTCATGGTAAAATATTTCTTCTTTGTACCTAGACTGTATCTCCCCTCTTTTAGTTTGAAATCACTAGCCCTTGCCCTGTTAAAACAGGCCCTGCTGAGAAGATTGTCCCCATCTTTCTTAAGGGTACCTCTTTAAATATTGAAAGGATGCAATAAAGTCTGCCGGGGTACTTCACCAGAGTGAACAACCCCAGGTCTCTCAGACCTCCCTCATAGAAGAGGTGTTCGAGCCCACTGACCATTTTTTTGGCCCTACTCTGGACTTCTACAAGGCCTTACTAGATCACTCCTAAGACCATCTAACTGAGGGTGACCCAAAGTGGAGGAATATACCTGTACTAACACCTGAAGGCCTTCAGGCATCCCAAATCCCTCCTCAGGTAGATACCAGCTCTGTGCTCTCTGACCTGATGTCAATCTCCAAAGCTTCTAGGAGGGAAGGGTCCATCATGGAAGTCCTTGAGTCATCTCATCCTCAAGGCAAATGCACCACAGTCATGCTATAACCTCACCATGAAGCCTGACAAAGGGGTCCTGCCCTAATGAACACTACCTAAGATCACCTGACAGGAGATCCAGCTGACCACATGCAGGCAGGGCTGGGGGAGGGGGAACTCAATCCATCATCTCTTTGCCACTGAGGGGCAGAATGCTCCTGCTCTGAAAAGAGGTCTTATAGAGCAGCTGTTTTGTACACATGGGCTCCTGGGCCCTCACATGGAGATGGCTATTCAGGTGATTCAAAGCAGGTTTGCAAATGTGTCCCATTAAATGTGCCTGCACCACATACAGTGTTCATCCAGTTCCAGACTCTAGGAAAAAAAACAGTTCCCAACAGAAGACACATATTCAACCAACTTCTTCCAAAGGTCCAGGGTACCTCCGAGAATCCTATTCCCCCCTTTAGAGGCATGCATTTGGAACCAGTGAAATACAACAGTTTCTGACTCCAAGAGGGTAGCCCAAGCAAATGTTCTAGGATAGGGCAATTTGGGCCGAGAGTCACAGCCTGTGACCATAGGAGATGGCTTGTCTTCCTGTCTTCCTCTTTGTGAGAAAAGTATAGGAAGCCAGAGAACAACATCTGACTAAGGCCTACAAAATGAACACACAACTGTGCAGCCCCTTTTCTGTCTTTAGAAGTCACTCAGTTCCCCCATTTACACCTAACATAGTCATTTTTAAAGAGCCCAAGAGGAACTGGGATTGGGCTTATTTGCAGTGTTGTGACAGGCAAGTTAGTAGGAAACCTGTGTATGGGATTGTGCTGGACACCAGTGGCTCTGGGAGTAGGCAGGCTGCATGAGGGACCAGGGGTGCCTACACTCCACTTGTTGCCTTGCATGAGGCAAGGTATGTTAAAATGGGCACTGCGACATCACTTTGCACAGACACACCCACAGCAGCACAGGAGATAGGGCAGGCAGTAGATATGCTGGGAGAACCAGCATCAGAAGTTCACCCAGCTCTGACATAAGTGACAAAACGCTCCTTATGGAGTAGACAAAATTCCACTTCTGTCTGAGACTGTGCCTAAGTGCCACCTCACTCCACTCCTCAGTCCTGCTGGGATTAACTCCACCAGCAGTTTCACAGAGTTCTCCAAGACACGTATTCACAATTACCCCGTCCCTCAATTGTTGCCTCCTTTGGGGCCAGCAAAACCTCCCCTGGGTCCCAGTGACCCCCTGCATTGCAGCTCTTGGCTGAAGGCAGGACTCAGTAAGGAAATGGAGGGGACAGTTAACTTCTGCTGCCACAGGCTCTCCCTGCTCTGAGATGCCTTCTTGCTTTTATAGGCACCCAAGGGACAAGTGCTATTTACCCAGCAAAAACTCTGGAATTGGCTAACTCAAACCAAGTATTGTGTGTTAGCCAGTTATTTGTTCAGAGCCCCTACTGAATAGCCAAATGTGATGAAGTCTGTGATGCATCTCAAGCATCACTCAGTGCAAAGTTTGTCCTGTGTGGTCCTTACAAGTGATGGCGCACGAGTCAGCTGGGTAACCAGTAGAAAGCCAACCCATGCTCCTCATAAGCTTTCAATCAGAAACCATAAATTAACAAAACCCACAATCACTTCTTACAGGCTTCTTTCTCAAAGCAAGTCTTTTCTGCTGTCCTCTGATTTTTTTCAGAATCCCAAGGTGAGGATGGGCTTCACCTCCTTCTGAAAGATTGGAGAGGACAGCAGACAGCCAGATGCAGCCTAGAACATCAGTGCAGAATGTCAGGAAGATTTTGGTTGGAAGGGGTCTCTGGAGGTCTCCACTTACACCACTTACTCAAGTCAGTGCTAGCTTTAGAGAAGACCAAGTCTTTCCTTGCTGTATCTTGTGACCATTGCCTCTTGACCTTTCACTCAGAAATGCTGAGAGGAGTCTGGCACTGTCTTCTCTGTAACCTCTCTTTAGACTACTGAGGACAACAGTTAGCTGTCCCCTCAGCCTTTTCTTCTCTGGGCCAAATACCCCCATATCCCTCAGCTCACTTTGCTACGTTACACACTCCAACCCACATAACGGGGCACTTTAAACTAATGACACTATTCCATTACTGCAGAGGTCAAAACCAATGACCTCAAGATGTCTCCCTGTGTATTTCAATGATAGAATGCTGGCACTTTAAAATCAATTGAGGACTTTTTCCTCATTATATACAGGTTAAATACTCCTATAAAACCACAAGTTAAAAAATATATGGAGTTATATATTATTATTATTACAAGTTCCATAAAATAAAGCAACACATCACATCCTAGCAGGTGACCGTCCCTCTCAGCTAGGTATTAAGCTGTCGCTTGGCCAGCGGAGCCACACTAAGCATCAGATAAAACCCACAGACTGATTAGACCCAACTGGCACCTGCAGAATTAACACCTGCAGTTTTGGTCAGCTACCTAAACTAATTGAACCAAGCAGCAAAAGCTATCACATTTCACTCCTCTTTTCACACACAACTTCTGACGTCCTTTGCAAGCGGTTGTGAGAAACTGCATATTTGATTTAGTCTGAAATTGGATCATTTTCGCAGGTGACCGCAGCTTTTGAATGCAAACATGGAGACGCCTCTTTGTTCTCGCTGCAGAACAGAGAGTGGGTTTGTTTTGTTGCTCTGCTTCAGGCAACTGCTGTTGGATATTCAGTGACAAGCAGTTTGAATAGATAGATTTAATTCTTGCTACAGCCCCGGTTACAATAACAATCCTTACATCTCTTGTAATTACCACCCAGCACTTCATCCACAGCTATAGAACAGAACAGCCCCTCTTTCTGTATGTTTAATCACTCTCTCCTTACCTCCAACTCAACCAGTGGAGCTGCTGGTTGATTAGCAAACCAATAACCACCTAGTGCCAGATCCAGACAGCTGCACCGTGTGGGTGTCCCTCGCGACCCATCTGCAGGACGTGGCAAATGCCAGATGCCTGTCCTGGAGCGGGCTTGGCAGCGGAGCTGGACTGGGGGAGCGGTGGGTGCGTGCACAACCCTGCCTCCACCTGTGCTGAGCAAGAACAGCGAGGGAAGCACACCAAGTGTTATGGAAAGGAAACATTTTTATCTGCTCTTCACTCATGGAGAATTTGTTTCTTCCTGTTCCCTCAATGTCAGGACTACCACACCACCTGCTGAAGAGAAAAGTTTGATGTACTCCCAGGTAGTCAAAAAATGAGCTGGTTGCTCAGGCCGTGCAGCAACTGCAGATTTGTTAAGTGGTTCTGACTAATGTGGGGGGGGGGGTGTCTCATGAGTTTTATAGATTTTAAACACTACAAGATGGGAAGCAGTTAGGACTAATGCAATGTTTGGTAAAATCTCCTGACTAAACCTAGATTTTACATTTGATTCACAAAGTGACTGCACAGTTCAGCAAAAGGTGGACTTGTAATAATTGTCAGTGCTATTCACACAAACATATTGATATTTTGATACTGCACTCATCACCTTGAAGTGGGAGTTTCAATGCCAGCTCCACCATCTATACACTAGAATGCTTCTGAAGTATATCTGAGAATTCTCAGTTAACGATGTGGTATTTTATTTTAAAATTTACAGTTGTGTTGTGATTACTCAGGAAAGATATAAAGCACACTCAAGTCCATTGACTTCTCTAAGGCTGGATCTTGCTTTATAGTTTGATTTTCTTGACAAAAAAATAGCATTAATACTTTAGTGGAACCCTGGTTTATGTCACAGACTTATTAAACTGAGCAGTGCAAAAATAAAACAACGGAGAGATCGAACTTTAGAAAGTAAAGATTTGTTGGGCATCCTTCCAGTTGGAAAGAGATGGTGATTAGGTTAAAGGTAACCCATCTTTTTTAACTAACTTTGACCTCAAATTTGTACCCACTGTAGATGTACATTAACATCTTAATAACATATTTACCTTTTTTAGTGATAAAGGCAGACACTAGCAAAGACAGTCAAACTGAGGTAGAGAAGCATTAAACTCTTCCCTTACGTGGCTGTAACTCTGTCAGATTGGGTGTTGCAAGTAGGGAAATGGATGGAAGTAGCAATCCAAGAGCAGAAATGTTTTCCTCATCTCATTAGGGAATGCCTGTCTGATTACAATGAGGGAAGGGGAAAAGGGAAGAGGAAGGGTGCTCTGTCTTCATTACACTTACTTTTTCTGTCCTTATATGACTTTAAATTCCCTTCCATTTGTTTACAAAATACTCTTCCTTCAGAGCAAGACATTTTCTTCTGCATTTGCCAAAGACGACACAAACTCCCTTAAAGATCTCCTTCTAGCTGAAATTCTCACCAAACTGAAGAACTCCCTAGGTCTCAGCCTATGTTAGGAAATGCAAGAATCCTATGCAGAGCTCACGTGAGTACTTCCCTGGCAGGATAACACTCCTGTGCCACCAGCAACCTCTGCTTGTGCAGACAAAACCTGACAGTAAACACAGGTTAACATTCTGAAAGATCTAATCTTAGAAAATGGACTAAATTGCTGGATCCACATGGTAAATAAGTGCTTCATGGGCTATATCTATACTGCTATATTAAAAAAAATCATTGCTTCTACATTTTCCATCCTTATCTTGGCATTTAATATTAATTTACCTACATGGAAACAGTCATAATCACATTTGCCATAGGTGACCCGTTACCAAACTAGAGGGTATCAACTGCTAGGAAGAAACTAAACTAAAACCACACTTGGCTCTGTGTGCCATAGCATGTAAGAGAGTGTGAACAGCACCTTGCCCTCCTGCTCTGCTGCGTAGTGTAGCTCACTGACTCAATGAAAAATTGTGTGTACATGTGTGCTAATAAATCAGAAGCAATACTAACTCTCCTAAAGCAGGGAAGGGAGGGCCCACAACCCCACCTGTACTGGGTGCACATTAGTGCCCACTGCCACCTGCAGAGTGAATTTCTGTTACCTACAATCTGTTCGATCTCACAAAATGAACCCAACCCTGTCCTTCAGGAAATAGCACTGTATGGAAGTAGAGGCTTTTCCAGTAGGACAGTAGAGATGGGGGGGGTGGGGGTGGACATGCCAAACTAGGTATTTCACCCTTTGCACTTAAAAGAGTGGTATGAAAACTGGTTTGAACAATCCCCTTCTTCTCAGAAAACCAGAATGAACTCGGTGCCTGAAGGTCACAAATGCTTGTATCCAGCTACTGGGTCACAATCTGTATCATCTGCATCTATGTGATGATTATACATGTCCTTCCAAATTGCTGATAAAGGCATTGAGCAATGCTGAATCATGAATATGAATAGCTCCATATGCAACTTCAGTTCAAAATTTACAGCACTCCTCTGCCAGCTCTTTTAAACTAGATATTTCTAATCTGTGGCAGTGCAAAGCCCACTGAGGGTCTACATGGAGCCTCAAAGGACACAACTAAAACTCTGTCCTGCTGCTTTCTTCTGAAAGCAATGAAAGGCAGCTTGAGTAGGTAAGTGAGAACTTACTGTCATACCTGGGCTCAGTTTCACACTGAAAGGAGATGCTACCAAGTAGCTGCTGTTCAACAGCCTCTTCACCTTGCACCATTTAGACTACTACAGGACATACAGGCAGGAACTAAGGGCCAGCTCTTTTCCCTCCAAATACACCATCACAGCTGCTTTCAGTTTCACTGACAGCAATATTTAATGTGTTCTGCAGCTGAATCACAGAAATCCCTACAAGATCATACTCTTTAGGGATAGTAATGGAAAGTGGAGAAGTAATTCAAAGTAAAACCAAACGTGCATCTGAAAAAGCTGAACGTGGTAGTAAAATCTCAAATCATTAACAGAAACTCATTCAGGAGAGCAATAATCCAACTAACACCCAATCAAAAGGAGGTGAAGTTGGAGAAATACGTAAAAATTAAAAGATCAGAGAGGACAGAATCAGATGGCACCTGACAGAGGAGCAGGCATTCAAATATGAAACAGCATGTAAGAAAAGAGAAAGCAAGGAAGATATGACAATGACACAAAGGAACAGAAACCACCAAATACAACACAAAAATCTAGATAACAATATTCATAATCCCAGCAAAGGTCCAAGTCAGTCCCAGAAAACTGTATGCAACTTTTGGAAGCTGAATTCAAATAAAGAGTGTTATTTATTAACAAAGGCACACTGGGGAAAGGGGGAGAGGTGGAAAGACAGACAAGCGAGGAACAACTTTTCCAATATTTTATGTTCATTTCCCCATTGCATCAACATCTTTCACCTCTCACGTGTGCATGTGCACGGTCTCCATTCTTTCCTTTCTTCAGTCTGCTGAATCCTGTCACTCATCAGCTGTCTGGGGTCTCCTGTAGTCTTTGTTCCTTTTGTGTGCAAAGAACAGGCCCAATGAGTCCTAGTTGTGTGGCTACAGAATAACATAGTTAAGACTTGGTTAAAGTCCAGCAAATTCTAAAAGGCGTTTGAGAAGTCAGTGCACCTCAAGAAGTTACTGTGAAACTAAGAGCTGAAATCACAAACCTTTGGATCTCTTGAAGGGGATGCCCTACATTTCAGTTTATTTGTTGTCTTCAGAGGTTGATGGGCAATTATCTGCCAAATATTTTTGTTGGTGTTAGAAAATGTTAATTAGTTGAACACAAACTCTGGGGGAAAATAAGGCAGTATCAACAAGATGGGCCACAAATTCTGGTCAAAACTAAGAAGAAAGGAACGCTAGGATAGCTAGTGACTTGCTTGTGAGGGAAATTCATGCAGCATGTGAAAGAACCAGACACGAGTCCCAGCTCTGCCTGATTCACAACAAGAATATGAAGGAAGCCAAGTCAGTCTTTCTGTGGTTCAGTGACTATTAATACAAGACAGAACAGACGCAACTGGAAAGCCTGAGAAAGTCCCACACGCTGCCGTGCAAAAGGCACTGTCTGGAGACTAGGGGGGCCACAGCCTAGTTTCAGCACAGCAGGCACTTGCAAATACATTGAACTGTCTCAGGTTTATGTTGAAATGAGATTTATAAAATCATAGTTTGATGGCTATTCTGCACCTATTTCCATCCTCCTCCTCTCTCACAGCCCTCAAAAATGTACAGTCCTGGTGTCTTTGCTACACCCTGCTCTCCTCTGAGAGCTCAGAGGAGCAATGCACTGGCTGAAGCAAGTTGGGTTTTGCTTTAAGAAGTCTGGCTTGGCTTTATTTTCTTTTGTTTTTGTGGAAGGACAGAAACTGTGTACTCCCTAATCCGGAGTACACTTTTATGAAAATCATGCTGATTGCAGTTGTATGATGTAGGATAAAGGTTGTTAAAAACAGCAATTGCAACAAAACCCAACCAAATCCAATAAAGATACCCAAGGGCAAAAATCTAGAGAAAGTTTCAGGAGTTATGACTCAGGTACCAAATTATTTTACAAGTGCATATCAAAGAAAAGTTCAGCAGATGTGAGTTCAAACTCCCTGAAGAAATATGAGAGGAACCTGCAGACAGAGAAGACACATAGACTAATACTGGGAAACAGAATGAACTCTTTTCTCAGTGCCTATCAGGAACAGAAAGAGCAGTGTTTCAGAAAACATTCTCTGGGAGCAAAAAAAACACGACCATGATTTTGCTGGGACATGTGTGAAAAAAAAAATGCAATATCATCAAAAACATTCCTAGAGATTTTTGCTCTTGCCCTGAGCCAGAAGCCTGTCTCATCTTGATAATACTTGACTTTGCACCTGTGCAATAACACAGCTACCTCCTATCACTTACAGGTTATGTTTATCACAGAATCATAGAAAAGCTGCTTGAAAGGAATCTGTGGAGATCGTTTAGTCCACCCTCCTACTCGATACCGTGGCTATCACCCACACTAGCTCCCATCAGCTGTGGTTTGTCTGGCCAACTGTTGAAAATTTCCCAGGGTGGAGACTGCACAGTCTCTCTCAGCAACGTGTTCCAGGGCTGCAGCACTATCCCTCATACGGGTTTTCCCAGCCAGAAAACCTGAGCCTCCCAACTGCAGTTCTTGACTGTTGCTCCTTGTCACTTTGCTACAAAACGGTAGAGTTTAGCTCCGTTGTCTTTGCTATTCCTCCTCCAGTTGCTGTGGGCTGTTGCTAAGATCACCCTGTACCCTCCCCTTCACCAGACTAATGCCTCAACCTCTGCTTGCACTCTTGGCCCTTCACTATGCTGGAATTCCTCCATTTCATCCAAGTAAAAGCGGATGAGAACAACTTTGCTTGATCTGCTGGGTGTGCTCCTTCTAGCCCAGTGTATGCTTCACCTTATAATGACTTTTGGCTCAACCATCTATGGTTCAGCTGGTCCACCACAACCCTGAGGTCCTTTCCAGCCTGGCAGCTGCTTAGCCAGTTACCACTTTGTGCCAGTGCTGGAGTTATACTGCCTTTAATGCAGAAATTTGGATTTCTTCTTGCTTAATCTCATGAAATTTCTGCTGTCCCAGTCTTCAACTTTTTGAAGATTCCTCTGGACTAAAGCTCTGCCATTCTGCATGTCAATCACTCCCCTCCACTTAACACAGTCTGAAAATTTGCTAACGGTGCCATCTGCCTCCTCACAGAGGCCACTGCCTTCTTGTTTTTGCTATGTTTGAAAATGAATTTCAAGAAGATGTTCTTTTTCAGTGACTGAGGTGACAGTAACTGTCATATTGTTCCCTGGATTCTCCCAATTCTCCTTTTTGCTATTATGAAAGACAGGTCTTTCAGCCTTGTCCTGGTTTGGCTACCTATCTAGCTGAACTAAGACAAGCCTTTAGCCTTTTTCCAGGACTCACGGACCTCTGCAGATCACCCTGATTTTTCACAGATGATAGACAGCAGGTAACACAGTAATGTCAGATGAATCTCATCAAGCCCTATGAACCTGAGTACATCTAGCTGTAGTTGTCTCTAACTCATTGCTCCTTCCCTGTATAGTTGTCTCTAACTCATTGCTATCTTCCCTAACACATAGTGCTGGTATGTATGAAGCTGGGAGTAGGCTTTGTCTGATGCATGAAAAACAGTAGGACCTTGTTTTGTAATGTTGCCATTACGTTGTCCTCCCCAGTAATCGGTGGGGCTACATGCTCTTTGAACTTCTTTTGTAGTTCATGTTCCTGTAGAATTCCTTCTTGTTACCATCAACGCCCTCTCTTCATCTCATCTCCAGCTGGGCCATGACCTTATTTATTTTTGTCAAAAAGAGCTCAAACAATATCTTTGTACTCTTCTTTTGTGGTACATTACTTTTTCAATTCTTGCATGCTATTTGGTTGCATTACTGGCTCACCATGGAGCTCCAAGCTTAGTCAGGACAGCCTTCTGCTGAAAGCCCACCCTGCACAATGAGGAAGATTGTTCCTCACATCTCAGTAAGTTGTTTTTTTTTTGTTTGGCTTTGTCTGTTTGGGATTGTTTGCTTTCTTTTACATCAGCCAGCCCTCCTGTGCCCCCCTTCCCTTTGGCAGGTTCCCTAGGAATTCTAAATTCCCAAACTAAGCCAAACTATCAAGTCCAGGGTCCTAATTCTGCTGCTTCTTTTCCCAGACTTCCCTTGTGCCTTGAACTCAGTCACGTCATAGTCACTGCAGCCCAGGTTGCCATTTCTGCCATACTTTCTGCCAGTTCTTATCACTTTGCAAGCAGCAGGTGAAGTACAACCCCTCTACCATTTGCATTATAAACATATTGCAACATAACTTGGTGACTTCTTGGGCTGCTGACATGGTGCAAGCCTAATAATACCAACCTGGAGAGCTGCAATCTCCCATGAAGACAAAGGCTTACAGTTAGAGAGCTTCTGTCATTTTCTGTAGAAAGCTGCACCCTCTACATCTTGTTCAGGGTTTTTTTGTCAAAGCCCAGCACAGCATCTTCAGGCTCACTCTGCCCTTAGACCCTGACTCTTGACAGACACATCCTTGGATTTCTACTACAACTCTTCAAAGCCAAGGAGCACTTTTACACAGTGCACAGCAACCCCACCAGTGTCCCCTAAACAACCTGTACTCAGTCATGAGAGCACACCAGGATCTAACACCCAGCTGATGTATGTTTTGAGAAGACCTCCTACCATAAGTCATATCATGTATTTTATGTAAGACACTTACATAAAATATGACAGCTCTGTTTTCACTGTCTTTTCAACATCACTTCTTCCTATCGCCCTATTGAGTAGTATTTCAGCTCTTCAGTGCTAAGCTTTCCTTCTATATTTATATTTCACACACTTGAGTTCCTATCCTCACTGGCATTAGTGTAATAATCACCTTTTTAGAATGTACCATAATATAACGGGGGTCAGTGTTGGGTCTGGAGGGCAGGAAAAGAGGAGTAACAGGTTCCCAGTACTCATAACTTGCAATTCATTCCACTCAAAAAAGATGAATACACCTTAAAATACTCAAAATGATTTAGCATCATTTACAATTGCAAGCAAAACTCTAAGATCTAGTTATGGTCATTAATCATTATTAGGAACAAGGAAAACAGTTAATTTTGAACCCATTCAAATGAATGGGAGATGGACCTGTAGGTGATCAAGAAGAGTGAATAGACTATAATTATACTAATTTTACTCAAAAATTCATTGCAAAATTATGTGCAATAATTATGCCACAGTTGTACTGAAGCCAAAAATGGATTAAAAAATACCCTTTACTTACACTGATTACATTTTGTAATCCTTTCTCTGATATCTAGGAGGACAAAACCATATAAAGACACCAAAGTTTCTGTGTTATTCTTCCAACAGAATACCCTAGTAGTTATTGATGAATAGCAATTAATTTCTCCTAAAGAATATTGAAAGGAATTAACAACTCTGTGGTCTCCAGAGGGTGAAAGCAGGCACTGCATACTAACTTCTCCCTATCCTATACATGTTGCAAGGTGTGCTTTTCAACATTTAGGAGGCCATAGATAGTAAGTGTGCCCTCCAGAAGGCCTGCAGGGTTCTCAAAGTCACAGCTCTTCTTAACCCATCTTCCCATGCTCACCTTCACCTTCAGCTCCATGTCCTTCTCCCTGCCAATAGCATCCAAGTCCAGGACAAGCTCTTATTAAGCCAGTAATGACCCATCATGCCCAGAAATAGCTTGTCATGACAAAAGTGCCTGAATTACAGGATAGTGTATGGAACTCCTGACTGAACAAGAACTTCTCCAGCAGCTCTACTCCTGCTTACAGCAGCAACAAGGCTACCTGTCCAGTTGGCTGCTGTGCTGTATTCAGGTGGTGAGGAAGGAACCATCCTCACCTGTAAACAACCCCATCCTGGGTCATTATTTTTGGGAAGGGCATTTCTCAGACCAAATAAGCAGCAAAACAATGCTGAGATTTTAATTCATTTCTTACAAGCTTCCACTGTAAGTATGGCACTGTTCAGATTTTATGTGGAGCTGCAACTGGTAAACCCGCTGTAAAGTGTTTATTAAAACGTGGTTCCTCAGGGAGCACCATTAAAGCAATCCTGGTGAATGAATTCACTGTCACACCCATGGTTGATTCTCATCTGTCTGTCTCTTAAGGTCTTTTTCTAAAAGAAGCATCTTTTCACCTCCATTTTCCTCCTTAGTCTTCATCGTGAGGAATAACAACCAAGGACACAATTCTGGTAGTAGGTGACTTCTGTGATGTCCTCATCTTGCCAAGATGAACAGTTCTTGCCCAGCACTTTCCATGTGAGGAACCAGAGGCCCAAAAATGTGATTTACTGAGCTGGCAAACGACAGAGCCAAGTGCCATGTAGACCCCTCTGTCACCATCCAGCAGTGTAGCTAGGTTTGTTCTCTAATCTAATCTCAATGATCACTACCAATGTGAGTCATGTTTCCCACGCTGTCACTGATTTCTCACCTCTGCCACGCTGCTAAACGGGGGTCTGAGAGGGGATTTTAGACACCAGCTCCTGCCCCAATTACTCACACAGAGTTGGCACCATTTTGCAGAGACTGGTACAGTAATTAGACCTATGACACACCTCAGGGTTTAAATACTGCTCCAGCTTCCTTACATGCAGGATCTCATGGAAAAACCTTGGATTTTCTGAAGGTGCTGCACAAACGCAGCACATTTTGGTTTGAAGCATCTTCAGGCCTTGAGAGTGATTTTTATTTATTTAGTTTGGGTTTTTAAGTCCTTAAAGAGTAAAGCTTCTTTTTGGCAAGTACACGTAAAAGCAACAGACAGTGCCAGCCTGCCTCTCGGAGAGAGACAAGATCTCTAAAATAGTATTTCCGCTGCTTTTGAGGCTACCGCCTGTGGTTTCATCTGAGATACCTGTGTGGCAACCCATTCAAATGAGCCCACAGAGAGCCTCAGATGTTCAAAGATCTGCGAAGGAAAGAGGAATTTCCAGTGGAAAATGTGATTGAATGGAGAGACGTTCACTTGGACAATCTTAGCAAAGCACAGCAAACGACTAGAGGTATCTGCCAACCTTTTTTTCCATGCCATGAGGCACTATTTCTTTACTGCTGACATCAATTAGAACTCATAATGTAATTACTGGGCACATCAAAGCATCATGCCTCCCTTAGAAAGGCTCACAAGCCTGCCCACTCACATTGTGGTCTGCAAGCAACTACGAATCCCCCTGCACTTGGTGATGTGTTTCACACCTCAGCTCTGGCCTCTGAGCAATGTCTTTAGGCTCTACTAGCCCTGGCAATTACAGACACCATTCCTCAGGAACCCTCAGGCTTAGTGAAACATTCCCTTTTTTTCATATTTTGTATTAATAAGAACTACTTTTGGAACACAACGTTCACAATTCAGTATATAGTTAAGAAAAAAAAACATCTATTAACTGAATGTTTCAAAACTGCGGTG
The DNA here is from genome assembly GCF_000691845.1 of Merops nubicus. Taxonomy (NCBI): domain Eukaryota; kingdom Metazoa; phylum Chordata; class Aves; order Coraciiformes; family Meropidae; genus Merops; species Merops nubicus. The sequence goes on along the minus strand of NW_008580782.1, from coordinate 31,218 downwards.
ATGGTACAAGACAGTGTAAGCACATATTTGTTTACAGACTTTGAAATCAGTTGCTCTCAAAATTTGCGCTTGGGGTTTTCAGTGTCTCAGGGAATTTATATGTGCATGTGTATATGTCAGAATCACAGGGATTTCTGTATGTATCAAGCTCTTTTCTAGCAATAGTTACTAACTGTAGTGGTCACTGAATTTGTCAACATGCCTGGGTGGGTTTTTTTTGAAAACTAGAAAAATCTCAAGTTGCACCAGGGAAGGTTTAGGTTGAATATTAAGAAATATTTTTTCACTGAAAGGCTTGTCAAGCACTGTAACAGGCTGCCCAGGGAAGTGGTGGAGTCACCACCCCTGGACATGTTTAAAAGTTCTGTAGATGTTTTGCTTAGAGATGTGGTTTAGCAGCAGGCTTGGTAGAGTTAGGTTAATGGCTGGACTCAATCATCTTGAAGGTCCTTTCCAAGCAAAATGATTCTATGATCTCTAAAGCTGACACTTAAGGGAAATGTCAAGGGAGACAGGATCAGTTTGAAAAGGGCAGAAGGAATGGAAATGTTATGGTTTGGGGTTGTGGGGTTTTGTTTCTGTTTTTCAGACCATATGGTCATCCCAAAAAAAAACCCCTTTTTGTTTCAGTGACAATAACTACAAATGCATTTCTTCTACGATGACAGTGGTGTGATTTGGAAACATGAAATTCTCTACCAGAAATAATCCGTGTTGTGCCAAAAATCTCCAAAGCAAAGCTAAGTCCAGACCCCAAAACAAGCTGCCTGAACAGAATCTGGTAATCTATACTCTTGCTGAGCAGAGCCTACTGTTCTGCACAAAAGTCACAGAATCACAGAATCATTTCAGCTGGGAAAGACCTTAGTTCAACCATTAACCCAACACTACCAAGTTCACCACTAAAGCGTGTCCCTCAGCACTCACACATCTTTTAACTCCCTCCAGGGATGGTGACTCCACCCCCTCCCTGGGCAGCCTGTCCCAGTGTCCCAGCTGCACATCCCAGTTTCCTCCCTGGCATTAGTTCTCACATTCCTCTGCTTTACTGGTGATCCAAAAGGGTTCACTTCTGTTTTGTGGTCAGTTTCCTGATCTGCTGTCTGTGTAGGGGTGCCAGAGACACCCCAAGAGAAGTGACAGGAATGCGTAACTGGGGCAGGTTATTCTGCAGTGCTCCCAACTTAAATGCTACCTGCAGCCTGAGACTTTACAGACTGAGAAATTACCCAGGAAAGTGAAGGGATAGAAGTGAGACATCACTACTCAATGGCCTTTACTTGCCTTTTCTTTAAGGACTGAGGCAGGTCTACGCACTTGCCTTCCACCCTCGTGCACAGCAGGGCCAGTCCTAAGCACAGAGGACACAGCTGCCTTGGGCAGGAGGTTGAGAAGTGACCACAGCCCAGACACCTGCTCCGAAAATGCCAGAGCTGCAGAGATCCGTGTCAGTGCAGCTGCTGACACCAATGAGGGGACGAAGACCAAGGTTTCAACAGAGGTCTTTGCTCTCACTCATCTCATTTAACAGCGGCAATAATTTGCATTTCCCAGGCTCTTCCCTCTCTCTGAGTTAGCTTCTTTTCCTCCCTTCTCCTCTCCCTCGGCATGAGTCCTACCCCAGCACCTCACTCTGGAGGTAGCAGCACTGAGCCTGGTTTGCAGTGCTAAGAAGCCCCAAGCAAGCTTTGCCATCTGGCTGTGAGTGTGCACAGCTGTGACCAGAACAGCTGCTGGCTCTTGCAATTCATACAGTGCACAAAGCTGCAAAGGCCAGGAGGTACAGCCATCCTCACCCTACCTTAAATGTTCAGCTAATACCATCTGCAATTGCTTGAACACATTTGGAGATACGGTAGCCATCAGGTCTCTAGAGCTATGGCTATCTGCTGTGCATGGCCATGGACATCTT
>NW_008580782.1:0-29275 GCF_000691845.1 Merops nubicus | reverse complement strand
GTTCAGCAGATACAGGCTACCACAGTTGGTCATCAACCCAAACAGCCAAAATGAGAATATACAAGAGCGAGGAAGGATTATGCTGGTATCTGCCCAAATGAAACTGAAGAGATCTACACAACCCTTCCACAGCAAGCCAAGGAAACAATCACAAGGCCACCATCTGCTTTGGGAAGGTTTCTGGAAAGCTCAAAGCAGCTGAATGGCTCCAGACACCCCCAGCACAACCCTCTGTGCTGTCCTGCCTCTTAGTAGTGGGACCACCACAAAGAACTGCTTGTGGAGCTCATCACAATAGTGTGACAGAGGGGTTTTGTGGCTGGTTGTTTTTGTGGGTTTTTTTAAAGGTCAAAAGAGCTGAAAAATTGCAAAAATGAATTTGTATCAAAAAGAAGTTTTGCAAAAATCAAGGCAAATGCAGTTCTTTGCTTAGCTTACTATATAACTTTAGTTTCCTCCCATGTCCTAGCACAGACACATCTGAACTGGAAACAAGGGTGATCTCAATAAATGGTGTTAAACTGCATATTTTTCATTGAACTGGAGGGGACGGAAGCAAGGAACAGAAAGTTAAGACACCTGTTGCAAGCCTCCTTCAAAAGAAACTATATAATACTAATTGTAGGCTGTCATAAAAAGCTTTATAATGCCTCAAGGGCATTGTGGCAACATGTTAACAATTTGATTCATATACTTAGTGGAAAATAAAGAGAAAAGAACTTCAAGGTATTCTGCTTCCCTGCAAACCAAAAACTTCAACGGTATAGTTTGATAAGTGGGTTTGTTAGAAATTCCATTATAGCTACAGAAAGAGTAAAAAAACCCAAAAACAACATTCAGACCTAACATTGAAATAGTAACAATGAAGGAAGAAAAGGAAGATTTTAAGAGGTTCTTCAGGAATAAGGGAATTATTGCTATGTAACCAAAGGTGTACTTTTTCTTCCCTGCTTACTCAACAAAAAACTTCAGTTCTAGTCTCTCTAAAAAGAACATCTTTGCTTTTCAGGTGATGTCTGCTTCACTCACAGAGCAAAGAAGTCTGAGGAAAGACAGTGTCTGGGGAGAAACGAAGCCAACAGCATTTATTGGAAGGTATTAACTGTATCAGAAAGAGTACTTCAGACTCTGATTTAATTGAAATCAAGAATGTAGCTGGAGAAAAGAAACATTGCCAGCATACCCTGGAGAGCAGTGCTGAAATATGTGCTACATTGACCACTGACAATCCACAGAGAGCTGGCAGGTCACGCTGTGCTGGCTCTTCTCCTTGTTTCCAGCTGCTAAATTACATTAAAGTCAGCTTAAAATTCATTAGACGCCTTCCTATTATTACTTTTTCCACATAAGCTCTTGTTATAGGTGCTGCAGAGACATTGTGTGATGGTGACAGTGAATGGAGAGGCCTGAGTAAATATGAATGGAAAAGGAGAGGTGATTTTGACCAAGAAAACGCTTGGGACCCTTTGCTGCAAAATTTAACTGCTCTTCAAAAGATGAAAGCAGCTACACAGTAGATTGTGAATTCTGATGCTTAAATGCTCCAGAGATACTTTAACACTGCTTGTAGGGGTCACGTTTTGTTTTGTGGGTTTGTATAAATTCTGAACCAGTCAGAGTCACCACTCCGTGAGACTGTCATTGCAATGATGCTGACCCAGTGTCACTGATAATTACAGGTAATTTCAAGTGCTGTCATTAATTTGCCATTTTCAATCACTCGACAAAGCCTTACAGGCTTTGTCCTGTATATAATAGTGTTGAAGGTAATAGGATCTCTTCCATCAGGGATTTTAGGAAATGGATTTAACTCAGATATTTTTAAAGGCTTTGCACCATTTCTTGCAAGTTCTGGAAAAAATAAATTTTTTAGCAGTTTTTCCACTGATTTCAGTAGAGACATTTTTTCAGACCAGGATACAAAGAACAGAAATTCAGGTGTTACCAGGAAAACACTGTTACTCCATTCAGAAGGGAATCTCCTTTATAGGTGGAAGTGGAGGGGAGAGCAGAGGTCCTCATCTCCACCTCCACATAAGCCTTTTGGCTTGTATGGTCATTTTTTATAAAAGATCAAAAATACAAAGATGTTTCACTTGAATTCTGACCTTTAACAGCATGTCCTATGCAACAAAGAAGAATGAAGTGGCATGAAGTAAGTGTGGCTTTGCCAACAGGACAGAAATGACAGTCCAAGCCTAGTGCTGAATGGGATTTTGAAGTCAAGCTTCAGTCGCAGTGCTGGCCATCTATTATCCATCGCCTGATGCATATGAGAAAAACCTGTCACAGGGCCTTTGACAACACCTTTTAGCCTGACAGAAAGAACAAATCCACCAGTTTTTCCAGGAGAGAAAGTAAGAATCTACTAGAGAAAGAAACCCTTTAAAATGGAAGATAAAAACCCCTTTTAGTGACTCATATGACTTAGAGCTATAGATGCTATTTAAAACAGTATTTGCAGTTTCTACAGGGAAGACTTTCAGAATAGCATCACTAAAAATACCCCAATGGCTTTAAAGATCTACTGTCTGTGCCCAGAACTCTTGAAAAAAAAATAGAATATTAAAATAAAATAGGTCCTACCAGAAAGCCACACCTCTGCACACCTTCTAACTGGAGTGTACATGGAAGACACAGAGGTCCATACCCTGGAGACTCCTTTCGCATGCCATGTAGTTCCTCTGCATATGCAATTCCCACCAGTGTCACACTTGACCCCGGCTATGTAATGATGCTTCCAGCACACAGGCTGGAAGAGGCTCGTTCTGATCTTTCCTAAATATTCAGAGCTGAATTGGGCAGCTCAGGTGCAGCAGAAGGTATGGAATTTCTCATGATTGTAGGCTTCCTATGTCTTGGGCCAACAGTCAAAGAGCAGCTGAATCAGCTATTGCAAACATGCAGAAGGACAACACAAGACTGATGAGCCTGCCCTGAACCTAAGAGGCTTCCAGGGAACTCAGTTTATCCTGCAGGTTTCCTCAGTGGAATATCTGCTCCTGTGGTGAGATGCGCTGCAGAGCCACCGGCTCTCTGGAGAACTCCTGTCAGGCTCCAAGGTGGAGCTGTTCTGCCCCCGCATGGCAGGTCACGGGCAGAGCACGGAACCAGACCTCTGCTTCACGCTGGCAAACCCGTCAGCACAGTGCAAAGCATGCCAAAGGCTTTCTGTCACATGGAAGGGACCTGGAGAGTGTTCAGAGCATCGCACTGTTACAACTGCACATGCCACGAAACTGCAGGAGCAAGGCTGCTGAAAGAAGTCTATAGAAAATGAATGACTGACGCAAATACCGACCTCCAACCAAAGAATGGTCAGAAGTGAAAGTTATTCACTTATTACAGGCTTTGTGATGGGTCCTGACTTGGAGTACTGACTGAAAAAGATGAGGAATTAAAGGCGGTTTTTAGACAGGATGCAGACTTGGCCTCTGGAAGCAAAGGCCAAACCTACACATAGGGTGCAACTGGGAAGAAGGTCCCTGATGATGTGAACTGTTCCACAGATCCAAAAATGAAGCCCAGAGCCAGACACTGGAGAGGAACGAAGGAGAAAGTTTCTGTGGAGGAATCCATGCAACCTTTGAGGGGAAGAGAAAAACTCTGGCAGTAGAGAGAGAATTAACACACAAAGGATGGGAAATACAGAGGAGCAGGGTGAAATGTTCCTGTGAGACAAGACAGTCCATCCCACTTCCCCCCCGCAGAGCCTAGGCAGCGCCAGCAGTCACCGGGAGCTGAACAGGGCTCGGCTGCTTTCAGCTGACTCCTCTGAGAGTGGGAAGAAGATCGTGACTGTTTCCTGACTACATTCAAACAAACGTATAGAACTTTTATGTGGGATGGGGCATCTGGTTTTCACACCATATGCTACTCCTTTTGGAGTGTAAGTATATAGCTGAGTAAATGCAAGGGGATGTTTATATGACGAGCATGAAACAGTCTGAAATGACACCAGAAGCCAACAGTAATAAATAAATTTTGCTTTCCATCATGGGGCTCCAAATAATTTTGGTGAACTTTACATTAATTCACTTGGTCTTAAACAAGATGGCACTTGGGCACGGAGGGGGAAAAATACAGCTATTTTTCAAGATTTGCCTGGAGTATGCTTGTTACTTCCCAAAAATCCAGAATTTCACAAACAAAACAAACAGAGAAGTGCCACCAAAGTAAAACACAACAAAACATCACAAAATTCCATCACTTCTTAGTCGATGTTCTCTCCTTACAGTACTTACCACTGAAGATGCTGCGTCCATTGATAGTATATACACTGGCAAGGTGGTCTCTTGCCATTTGATATAGGGAAGCTGTGACCAAGCAACTAAATGCTATTCTTAAAAATAATAATAATAGTAAGTGGTGCAGAGGTGCAGAATTTAAGAGGGCACCACAGCCTTCATTAACCTTCAGTGCTGTGAGATCCCTTCTGTCTTGAAAAGGTTTCTATCAAAATCCTTCTTACAAGTAACACGATGAAGAACAGCACAGGCTATTAGTAAACAAACAAGGTAAAGAATAAAGATGAAACAATTTCACTGCCTCTGGTGACTGACTTTATTTATTGTAGGCTGGGAAGAAAGATGGTCAAAAATAAACTACTGAAGACAAAGGGAAAGCAACTGCCAAGAAGAGGTTGTATGTCTCAGACTGAAACCTTTGTGTAGTGGCATGTATACACCTCTGCATATACTACTTGAAACCAGTTTCTGTCCTTTTCAGTGCATTTCATACTAGTCTCATCTCCTATGAAACAAAAGAATTGTTAAAAAATGAATGTTTTCCTGGAAGAAGCTTGAAGAAAGAGCTTGAGGTGTATTGGTGCACATCCAAACTAGTTCTTATTCATTGTTAAGAGTATAAACAGTGCCATTGCAGGAAAAGGCACATGCACAACTAGCATGATGAATTTTCTTGATTTAAAATCTTTGAAGAAAGTTGTCCAGCAGAGAAAGACTGAAAAGGTGCCAAACATGGTGCAAACATAAAGGCAGGACATAGTGCAACTGTGAGAGAAAGTGACACAAGGGTCTGTTTCTAGCCAGGGGAGATGTCCACCAACTACTCCAGCTACAGACATCTGCCATTCCAAGCCATGCGAACAACTTCCAATCACATCTAAATTTCAGAGTTTCCAAAGAGAAAGATGTCAATATTGAAGCCTAATGGATTTAGGAAGTACACAAATACCTGATGTACCATGTATGCACATATGTACAAATGTATTTCTGGGAACACGCATCCATATGTTTAGGACTACCAGATACAGAGCCACCAATATATATTTATGTGATTATACATGGATGTAGTTATATGATGGGTTTGTATTTGCACCTGTATCTATAGACAACATTTTGGCACAGTGTAAAAACATTGAGATATATCATATTGGAGGCTTCTTTCTGTACCCAGAAGAAATAAGAAATGCATAAAAGAGATGAAGCTGTACATAAAGATCTGTCAGCCTGACACACTGAGCAGGCCTCTGCTCTCACTGAAGGTTGGGGCTGCTTTAGTGTTAGCTTCCTTTCAACCATGACGGAGAAGGAGGAGGGAGGTCTGGAAAGCACCATCTGCTTTTCCAGACTGCTGTTAATCTGCCAATATTGGATATAAAGAATTAATGCCATGAGAGAATGTTAAAAATATACAAAGCCTTCATCTTCAGCATATGGAGTAAAGACCAGCAAAGAACAGGGATCAGGTTGTCCTCATGGGCCAAGAGGGTGGAAAATCCTCAAAAATCAATTTTGTGGGTAAAAGAATGAAAACACAGAGAGGTGTGGGAGAGGAAGGGGATATTCCCCTGGTAATCAAAGAAATAGACTAGAAGTCAACAAAAAAAGCTTTCCAAATAACATTTTAAGATTCGACAAGCAATACTGGAGAAACGGCCCAGGCATGCACAGGAATGAACGAAATCCTGGCCTGGGTGAACGTTCAGGCTGTGTTTTGTGATGGCTTCTCTGGGAACACACACTGGAAACAGCCTCAACCAAAAGTCACACGAAGGGAGCCTGAAGTCACTTGGAAAGGGTAGCAGGGTGGAATCAGTGAGAAAGTGAAGCGTGGGGTGATACACTAATCCCCTAACACCTGATTGTGGTTTTTACACTGACCAGAAAAGGTCGACATATGGCGTGCTGGGAAGACCGCCAGCAGAAGTACTGCTATTTTTCAATGTTCTTAATATAAATTTCAACCTTTTCCTTATCTATGCAGCTCTGTTAAAGAAAGGAGTGCTAGTTACTACAAGGAGCGACCTCCACTTCTTACAGCACCTCTGAGGATGTAGGCTGAGTAGGAGTGAGCTACACACAGGTGACAACTCACTGCAGCAGGACTGTTTTGCCCCATACCTGGTATTCCAGCATGACATGGGAATGGCCAGGGTACCTCTGCCTGCACCTGTCCAGGTTAGCTGAGCAGTGGGTGGGCACAGGCCTGAGCACTGACAAGAAATCAGCCTTGATAAACAAAGGTGTTAGCACAGCTGTGGAGCAATTTGCCAGCAGTTGAATCCAACCAATACAAACAAGTATGAAGGCTTTTGTTTAGGCAAACATGGTATTTTGGATCCATCCTTCTATCCCTCCCCATCCGAGGTGGCAGAAGAGCTTTATAGAGGTGAATAAATAGCCTTTCAGAGCTATTACCTTTCCATTCCTACCAAGGTCCCCGGTGTCCTGTGCAGTGTTGTTATAACAACATTTAAGTTTCACACCAGAAGCAAAAGGACTTATCTGCTCTGATACTAGGAAAAGAAAATCATCCTCCTCTCAGAGGACAGAAAGCTGGTGCAGCAACATAAGTGATCTGGCAGTTCTTGCATAAACAGGAAGGGAAGAATTCCACAAATTTGATGACATGTGGTCTTTATTTTCAGAGTTGTTTGATTGATGAGTGACTGTGAAGGGATGCTGTGTACAGGGAGCTCTGCTGATGGGCCTCGTGATCCAAAGCTGGAAGGAGCTCTAGACTGATATCCTTGCTACCTGATGACAATTTTCTGGCTCTGGGGGGTATTTCTTCTGTCAGACACACTGGATTCTAAGTGCCATATCTCCCTCATTTCATATGCTTTTTCTCTTTTTTTTTTTTTCCCCCCCCTTCTCCTCTGAGTTTTCTTACAGTATAAAATGTGAATGGGTATGGGTTGTAGTCTGAAATCATGAATGTAGTGTCTCTCTTTCACTTTAATTTTTACCATCCTTGCTCTACACATAATAAAAACTACCAGTAAATCAACTTGGTTCATTCTCCTCTCTGGTAAGCTTAAACTGCAGGTTGAGAACTTCTCAAAATTTCAGCTTTTGTGAAAAGACTACAAAAGGAGCAGGGGCCAGAGACTACTGACACAACGCCTTAAGATCCCCCATCAGTACAAGCAAAGAGTAATGACTCATCTTACAGAAGCAGGACAGGATTACTAAATAATATTTTTGGACCATACAACATAGCTGGGAAAAAAAAAAAAAAAAACAACCAAAGGTTTTTCCAAGGGAAGACTTTGGACACAGAGGCACTTTAGGGGGTACTTTACAAGAAGATATTCATGATTTAAAGCTTTTGTATTCTAGATATTAGCCTTAATTTGCACAGATGCACAATAAATTTTAAGGGAAAAAACTTAGCACACTAGGTAATGTTCAACTTACCTGTGACACACAGAGCACAAATTCCAGAAATTACACTTCTGGCTATATCCAATGCGCTTATACTTTGGATACATGGAATATATGTTGTTTAACTTAGTGGTTTGTTTTATGAAAAGAAAATGAAAGACATCATTTGTATAGCTGCTTAATGTTTTATTCCTGGCTGGGTATTTGGACTAGGAAAACAACAGCTTTCCTTTTGGCTGTTAGCATTTAATTATTCAATGCTAACAGCCAAGAAGTAAGCTGTTAGCCCTCCTCCTCTTCTTCACAGCTTTTCTTTCCCCAGTGGGTCTAAATCTGTCATTCACACATATGAAGAGCAATTTGAATAGTAGGGATTGCATTTTGGCCTCACAGGAAACAGCCTATGCCTTACAGTATTTCCTTTTAATACTGGCACGGTTTCTTCTCCGCTCTTTTAAAACCGCGCAGTAGCTGCCTCACTTCATCTGTCTTTGATGCTCTCCTTTAAACACCACCACAGACCCCTCCCCTTCACAGATCTGCTCCCAGAGCTAAGTTCCCTCAGTACAACTTCTGAAATGTATTGATTATTCTACCCAAATCAATCTACCCAATTCTAGACAAAGTAAATAAGCTCTAAATGTGGTGGTTTCCCTTCTGCTTCCTGAGAAGTCTCAACAGCACAAGATCTCACAAGATCTAACTAGATTGTTCTAGAAGTATTAAAAAGTTTTCTGGAGAGATGGCAGATCCTGGTATCAGGTGATGACTGCTTGAATCATCTCCAAATAATACTCATAAAGCAAATGACATATTCTTTATATTTGGGTCAAATACATGAAGGCCAAATCCAGCAGTGTCACCTTAGGCAGTGTGCAAGCTGTCTCCCTAGGATGAGAGCAACTCTTGACATAATCACAGGCCTTCCTTGAACAGAGCTTTCCCCTTTATCTCTTCTGAAAAAAAATCTCTGGAAACAGATTCATCTGCTCCAGGTACGCATGACAAAAGGTGGGTGTGTACCCCTTCATGACAGGGCATCCCAAGATACTTTTGCTATACCAGTCAGGGACACACAACTGTTCATGACCATCTCCTAATCTTTGCTACCAAATCACTGCATCCAGGTTACATTACAGACTGCCTGAATTCCCAGTCTGATGCATTTGAAATGTTAAGGGCCTAAGGAACACAGCAGTTATGCAAAGCTATGAACTTACTGTGAGTCTAGCTGAAGTCTTAATAGTCTAGTGAAAGAATTACCCATCCAGTTGCAACGATGCTAACACTTCACAGTTCAAAATATATTCAGTTAAAATTGTACAGACACAAACATTGTAATACCTACCCATTTTTTTGATGGTGTATTTTTCTTTCCACTGTCTCTCTGGATCTTAATTATAACTTCAGTCCAGGGGAAGGGGAGCAGTTAGCTATTAGTATTCAAGTCTTTTGCCAGTATGATGTTCCTGGTTTCTTCCTCCTCAACAGAGGATCAGCTTTGGAGTCCCTTTTATGTGTTTTCTAGCATGCTCTGCACCTTGATCTTTCTTCACTCATCTCCAACTCTGTTACACATGTACTTACTAGGTATGGCATGTATTACATTTGTTGGATACTTAGTGTTTGTCCTCTGTTATCCCTAACTGGTTGCCTGCCTTCCGCCACGAGTAAGTGACCTCTGTAAGCTGCTCATAGCCCTGGGGCCTCTGATATGATCTTGTCCCTGTACTATAAAGTGTTTTATTCTAGGATCAGTCATCCACAGCTCATTCTATAGAGAGTAAGTACTTACTTGTTATTAATAACTTCTAGTTACAAAAAATATAGGAAAAAACGTTATCGTACACAGAGCTGTACAGAGCTGATCAAAAGCTAAACCAAACTCTTAGTTACCTGGTTGCTAGACAATCACTATCACAGGTAAACAAGCCAAACAAACCTGCAGGGAGGCCAAGGCAAGCCCATATGAAGCCTTGCACATCCAGAGGCCTCCAACTGTTAATTTCAGACAAAGCCTGTAGCCCCTTACAATAAATGGCAACGCTGTATCTACTGGGCTACAAGGCTACAGCTTTTCCTTGAACACTGGCCTTATGATAGAGATCTGAAAGTCTACGGCGGAAAAGTCTCTAGTCAAATTATGAGTTTGAAAAAAATCTCTCAAAAATTTATGTCTTCAGATCAGAAGAGGACCTCTGGCAAGTGGTAGGGACTGTGATGCAAATCCTTTTTCTTCGAGATCAGATATTCAGTTCAGACTAAATTAGAAGGGACTAGATTTCATTACTCATGTCTCTATGACAAATGTCTGAATTACAAATTTGCCATCATACAGGAAACAACCAGGCATTTTTATTCATTGCAAAAGAAGAGCAAAACTGAAGATTCATGGCTGTGAAGAGCACTTTAACACTCTATTTAGTCCAAATGAAAGCTTACTTCTCACCAAAACGAAGTGATCGTACTCCTGAAAGGTGCCCAGCGCTCCCTCTCTAGCTCAGAATAAAGGAATGAACTGCATACGTGTCTCTAGGACAGTCAACATAATCCTCAGTCTCTGCCTGCATATCCAAACACAAATGCAGACTTAGACTGAGGCTGTCTCTGACCTTTCCCTTCATTTCAATAAGTGCGTTACTTAAAAAAAGAAAAAAATTGTTGTTATTGATCATGTAATGATAATAAAGACATCTATGAAATCCATATCAGTCTTAGCTTTGCCTTTAGTCTTTCACGTGGTATTCTGTGAAGTTCTCTTACCCCAAGAGAGAAATTACTATCAGACATGGAATCTCATAGCTCATGAAAGAGGTAGCGTGACCTTTACTCCTATTATGCTCCAAAAATATATGTGATTTTAATTCCATGCTAACATATTTCATGTTATTTCCAGGCAGTGTCAACATCTCCATTCTCATTTACCTCTATGCAGAGTCATTCTGGAATTTGGTGAAGAAACTTTCAGCTGACGACATGTAGAGAGGTGCTAATCAGGGACCAAGGAGCTAAGCCCCCTACAAACAGAAAGAAAGCAATCCTGGACCCCAGAGACTGACTTCTGAGATCTGCCCTCAACATTTTAGTAAACATTCTCATGTTCTGAGTCCACAACGTGTAGAAAAGAGGAGGTCAAATTTTTCAGTACTGCCTCCTTTGTTTGCAACTCACCAACCATATTGATTTGGGCTACTTATCTTGAAAGAAAGGGAACAGGACAAAAAAAAAAAATAGTCATTATACCTGCAGAATTTTTCAAAAACCAAAATTCCCCAAACAAGTTAGGAATTCCTGTCTGTCACGTGTAGTGGATGCATTGCAAAAGCAAGGACACTTGCTTACAGATACAAAAGGTATTGGAGAAACCTGCCTCTGTGATTGAAGGATGCCTCCACCTTTTAAACACTGGTAGTCGTTATTGCTTTCCCCACCAGATGGAGTAGCACATACAGTTTTGATGACTCCTGCAGATATGTGATTTATTTATTTGAAGTGCATACTGTATTCTTAGCTAATATCATGAAATTATCCCTACTTGGTTCAGTAAATCAAAAATTTAAGCTCCAAAGAATTGAGTAAAATCACAGATATAACTAAAAATCTCCTTTCTCCCACAACTCCCCAAGACCTTTGATAATCTCAAGTAGGCTTTTACTGAGATTCTGTTCACCCTCAGCTTGTTACCTCAACTGTCCAGCAGAAATATGCAAAGTTTCAGAGGGCACAGACATACAAGTCAGTGTCAGAAAGGCTCCACAAGAATCATATAGTCATAGGACAATTCAGGTTGGAAGAGACCTTGAAAAGTCACCTAGTGCAACCCACCATTACCTACAACTCAAAGATGGGTCATCTATGAAATCTGACCAGGCTTCCCAAGGTTTTATCTATCAAGTCTTAAAAACATCCAATGGAGAAGTCTGCACAATCACTCTAGGCAACCTTCTCCAATGCTTAACTATCCTCATGGTGAAAAGGTTTCTCCTGATATCCAGCCTCTCTTGTTTTAACTTAGGCTCATGTTTTGTCATCCCCCCACCATGTACTGCTGTGCCCAAACTTCTTCATGACCTCTGTGTAGGTATAAGAAGGCTGCTATTAAGTTTCTCCTTCTCCAGGCCACACAGGTCCAGTTCCCTCAGCCCAGCTCCTGATCACCTCTGCTGGATTTGCTCAAGTTTATCACTGCCTTTCCTATATTGAGGCTACTCAAAACTGGACTCAGCCTGTCTCTACTGTAAACTGACATTTTGCACTGCAACTCTCCTGTACTTCCTAGTATTGACAGCTCATGGACGGGCAAATTCATTAGACAGACTTTATTCTTTTGTGTCAAGTGCACAGTATCACACGGAGGAATATTTGTAACTTAAAAACTCCAGAAATCCTGAATTCTAGCCTGGTTTGTATCACTGAATTGCTGTAAGGAGAGGATTAAATTCTTTAATTTCCACACTGCTTCCATGCATGGACAGCATACGCCTCACAGGCAACTCTTACACCAAGTTCACCTCAATTCAGCAAGACCGACTTGATACACACACTACTCTTTCTTCATTAACATGACAAAAGGACACATCCCCTCATGTCTCGGGATCTTTTGCTGACCAGATACCCAAATAGGAAGGATATTATCACTAACAGACAGCACACAGACCATAGCCCTCCCTTCAATTCCAAATCACATATGAGGGATATGAGGTGGGCAACCACCAAAGGGATAAAAGGGTTAATATATTCACTCATAGTGCAAGATGCAGTGAAGACAGCAGCAAATCAACCAAAAAAAACAACTAATCAGTCCAATTCCAACTGTGTGGCCATGGCCATAAAATGGTACCATTATTATGGATATATTCCTCCCTCTGCTCCCAGTCGTACTGACACCCCACCATCACCGCAGGCTCTGCCCACAACAGCTATGGGGCCCCTCCAGGAACTAGAAAACTCACATATGCATTCACTGCAGGCAAAGCCAGCCTTTTTGCTGGTAACCTTAAAGGCAGGACATCTGATGTTAATGCTGAGAGAGGAGCACCTGGTGGTGATCTCCTAACTGGTTCCTACCCAAGGCTGGCCAGACCCTGGGTGAAAACCAGTCAGGAGGGTCTTTCCTGCCTGGTTGTGGGCATCATCCATATGTCAGCCCTGATTCAGGGCTGGGGGTTTAGACCCCAGCACTTCATGGGATCAGTTTCAGAACCAGGTCTGATAGGGTAAGACCTACCCAACATTTTCAACTCAAGCTGTATCTTCCCTGGAGAAGGCAGGATGATGGCAGAGCCCCTCAGCAGAAACCCAAGCAGTGCTTTCTGGCAGTGAACAAAGGGGGGCACTTACACAAAGCAACTGGAAGTACTGCTGATGCAATGCAGAAACGAAAGCAGAGGCAAAGCCTTGGCTTTGCTCAGATGTAAATGGCTTTATCCCACACACAGCAACGAAGAACAGGACCTGGGATTACTGTCCTTCTCAGCAACCAAGAGGAGACAGGGCCTGTGCAAGACCAACCACAACCAAGACAATTCTTCAGTGAACTATATCCCATATATGAACCCTCCTACAAAGTAGCAACTGCAACCAGCCAGATTATCAGAAGGGTGATCCAAAGCCATACAATTGTTTAAAGGACAAAAGAAGTCAAGGGATTAGTCTGGCCATTGACTTGACGGCAGCAAACCAGAATAAAGAAACTATGGCAGTTCTGCTTGTTACTAATAGCTAGTAAGTATTAGTAATTCTTAGAAATTAATAATATCTCAAGAGTATTATGTTTTCTTTACTATCTTACTTCGAGACAAAATGTAGGTCTGCTTTTAAATTCACCTCCAGCTCTGAAAGAGAGACTGTTGTCTTCTGATGGACCTTAACAGTCCTCCAGGGAGATTATGCCATAGGGGTTTTACCTGGTAGCATCAAGTGAGGGTGAGAAGGGAAAAGTCAGAAGGGAAGCACTGCATGAAAGCTCTTCCACCACAGCAGGTGCTGGAAATATCTAGCACAGGCATGCTAACTAAGCATTACAGTAATGCTTTCAAGTCTGGGATCTCAGGGTGTTAAATGCACAGTGAAAAAATGAGACTTTGTATGTAAACGTAATACTTTGACTCCATACATCTGCTGGCTTATACACTAAAACAATTTCATTTACCTGGAATGCCAGAACCTGCAGTGCCATAAGCACACCCCTTTAATCTGCCTTTGCAGCTCCTTCACAGTCAGGTATGTCACAAAGACATGGTAAGACAGGATGTTCCCTTGGGAATGCATGCCAGTTTTTATAACAAGGTTCCTTGCCTCATGATCCATGAGTTATCAGTGGCAGTATTGTTCCCAACACTAGCATCATGTGAAAGCCACTGCCTTAGAGTCGTCGGTGGGGAAACCGGTTCTGGAGCATTAATGTAATTGTCCTGCAGCACTCTTCCTCTAAACATAGGGATTAGATGGCTCTGTAAAATATCACCTTTTCATTGCCCAATGCTCATACAGTGCAGGGGCCAGGCAATACTCTTCCTTACATCAGCACCATCTTCCTAAATTACATGTGTAAGACAAGACATGGCAAGTTCATAGCAAATTATAGAGGCTGATCAGTTTCTCAAATGTTTTTATGTCGCACAGCCTGCAAGAGCAGGGAAAGTGAACTTTGTGGCATCAGTGTTATTTTCTCCCTCTAAGCTTTGATGTCTATATTGAAAGATGAGCCAGGTGTAAACATCCAGACTTCCATACCCAAACCCTCTGGAAAACAGGCATATTTCAGTCACTGTGTGTGACCTGGCTGGTAAACCCTGGCAGTTACCTGGGATTACATGAATAGGGTTCTTCCTCAAAGAGAGCAGGGAGGAGTCCACTCAGCCCTGAAATTCTGGATGGACCAGTATTCCCAAGAGAAAGTAGCAGGATTTTCATCCCAAGAAACAGTGAATCTGCCAGAAGCTCTTAAACCAGAGAGCAGGCAAAGAGGATGGGGGAGCAGGCCACTGGTAACATTTTCTTCAAATCTCTGTCTGTGGAGACAAAGAGGAGAAGACCTGGCCACCAAACAGACCACTTGGACACACATATACCAGCGTGGAGTGGCCTTAACTCATTTTAGGGAGACATTCTAGAGACTAAATCCTATGTCACTGGCAAAGAAGTGTATGGCAGAATGGTTACAGTTGCATTTCTATAGCCCCTTTTCCTTTCAGACAATGAGTTCCAGGGAAGAAAGGGTGAGTACATATTTACAAGTTTTCTTCCTTCTACTGGAATCACCGGGAATTCTGAAAGGAAATTCAGAAAAGCACACATTTCTACTGAAATCATACCAGAAATTAACTTTTATGTCTTGCTCTGGTGACCTAGTGCATGTTGTTGGCATCTTCTATGATGGTCTGCATGAGACTTGCAGCTAACAGAAATGGTGTAGGCTATTGACAAGTAAGAACTTTATATAAATGGGTTTATGAGCCAGCAGATAGATCTGATTGCACAGGTGGTGAGTGAGAAATGAACAAGAAGGCCTGGGAACAGTGCCTAGTGAATTTTGGGAAGGCGCTCTCAAGCACGTCTGGGTTTTCACTTGCATCCCCCATGCAAAGCAGAGCATGGGCTCGAGCCCGCGCCGATGTGAAATCCGGTACCTCAGCGCCAGCCCCGCACACAAGCCCAGACATCTCAGCTTTCTGTGAGGAGGAGCAAAACCAGGGACAGGAGCTTACAGTAAACCTGCTGTGATCCAGGCTCATTGGCCAGAAAGCAATCGGTCTCATTATCCACATCTGCAGCAAGTTTGTGAGGACACGACATTTCAGAAAGCACTGGTTAGGCTGGAGAATAGCACTGCAGTCTGAGGGACTTCAGCAGCATGGAAAAATGAGCCCAGAGAAACCTCCTGAAGTTCAGGAAGGACAAGTGTTAAGTCCTGCATCTGGACAGAGCAACACCATGCAACAGGACACGGCCTGACTCACCGGAGAGCAGGCAGAAAGGGACCTGGCTGGGTGCGCAAAGAGCATGGCAAGGGAAGTAAACCTAAAGACACTCCTTCATTTAGCACTCCCTGGGAATACTGTGTCTAGCTTGGTGCTCCTAGTCCAAAAGAAACAATAACAAACTGGACAATCTAGGAGAGGGCCATTTAGATGGCTGGGGGCTGGAGCATGCAACACCCAGAGACAGAGGCAATCAGGGTTGTTTAGCCAAGAGGGCTCAGGGGGAAATGTTACCTGCTTAGGTCCTGGTTCCAACCTGAATTTCCAGTTCACAGAAAATGCTGACATTTGGCAATTACTTTTAATTTTGACTAAAACAAAAATGTGTTTTTAAAAATTAAGAATTAAAAAATGTATTTGAAATAATAGAAAGTCAAGCATATTGACTTCTAAATATTAAAATTCTTTCTATTCAGAGACTACTTTTTGAAAAGATCATTAATTTGTAATAGCATCAGATCCTCACCAATGCTAACTGTTGTTTAGGAGAAAGAATTCTATTTCTTTGTACATAAACATGGTCAGGGGGAAGATGTGGGTCATTTTATTTCAACCTACCATATACTGAAAGCTGCAGCAAACCACCTTCTATCCTTCCACGGCTGTTTACCAAGAATGTAGTAGAGACATGAAAAGCTGAGACTACTGAACATGAAAACATCCTTCATCAAGGTGTAATTAGCTGTTGATTTAAACAGCTTTTTTATTTTTTTTAAGGAATAAAACATCTTCTAGCCATTCCTTTGGACAGGACTGCTCCATTTTCCCTTAACACTTTGTGATTTCATAATTTCTCTACCCCTCCAGTGAAAAACCCCAGCTAAAGAGGCCTTAATTTCTAATGCAGAAGAAAAACGGACTCCAGAGGTTGAAATGGGTGGAGCAAGTTTCAAAAATAAAATCAACTTTCACTCTTTATTTATAGCCTCAGAAAGCAGAAAGGGACATCTACTGCCATCTTTCTTTTCCTGCAAAGTCATTTCTGAAGGCTGCCTGGTTTTACCACAACTGTTCTTGATGTCTGCAGAGCTTATTCTGTTGCCCTGGTAGCAGAACCCAGAGGTCAAGGAGGGAGCCCTATTGCACTGCAGCCCAACCTGGTGTGATGCACCACAGCTTATGCCATTGCTCCATCTGAGACTCAAGGTCCACTACTCCAAAACAAAAAACCACACTGGAACCCAGTTCTCCCACAGACTGAAGGAACAGCTGCAAAAGGAGGTCTGTAAGGGCCAGAGCTAAAGAAGTCAGTGCTGAAACAGCAGCTTCACTGAAGACAGTACTTAAGCTGACTTATCAGGGCAGGTTTTGACCAGATGCACAGGAGCCAGTCAGCAGCACCCACAATTTCCTCCTCCTGCTGGTATCTAGAGGCAAGAGGAATTTCAGGGTTGCAGAACTGACTACTTCCTCATACAGCCAGATACACACCCAGGTACTATATCAGAAGAAACCATTCCTGAGCTTCTAGAGGGGACTACTTGGTTTTGTCCTTGGGGCACACTGGGTACATTTGCTGTAGTCTGCTGACAACAAAAGACATCTCTGCTGTCAGTGGGGTCATGGAGGTGAGGCAGGGATTTCTGCTTCTATCCTTTGACTTCCTCCTCCTTCCACCCCACGGGCTTGCCAGCACACCTGCCCAAAGCTGCACTGTCCTTTCCACACACAGCCACCCCTAGTGACCTGTGCTCTTCTCATCTACTTCTGGTATCTGGCAGAAGTCCACCCCATAAACAAGCTACAGTTACATTACCAAACTTTATGCTATGGCACTAGTTTTCAGACTTTTTGTTCACAGCCCAGTAGAACATCACATGACATGCTAAGAAAGGATGTGAGAGGTTCAAAAATGGTCCAAGAATTCTGAACGTCCAGGTTGCGTCTGAAGCTCCCAACATACTCACATTTCTAAAAACTTGCTGATGTCATCAGGTACAAGTATCATCTAACTTCTGAAGCAAACCTTTCTATCAGTCAGTTGTGGCGCATTTCAAAGGTATAGGAACAGTTTTTCAGGGACCCAGCTTTGACAGCATTATAGCATTAAGACCATACACACCATAAAGTCTGTTACAGTCTGCCCAATGCCTGCAACTACAACCAAATATATTATTGCTTCTGGTCTCTGTAATGCTCCAAATATTAAAATTGTATAAAAAAATATGAAAATTAAAATTACCATCTTTTGGAGGAAACACATTGTTTTACAGCTCATTCCATACCTTAAGTACAAAGAGGGTTTATTTTTCTAATCAAATTGAATTTAACCATCAGTAGAGCACCCAGACATTCAAGTTTACAGTAAAGAGCAAGCTTAGAATAGTAAAAAATTAAATTTCCTTTTTGACACAACTGCCTAATCCTCCTCACACAGATGCTTAGCAGCTTTCCCATTAGCTTCACTGTAAGACAGCCAAGCCCATCACACACACAAGAAGTCTGCTAACATTTCTCTAAGAAGTTTTCTTTTAATTCCTCATTGGTCCCATAATTATTTTGATAAAAGGCTAAAACCAGTCAGCATTTATATCCATTTTCCCACCACAGAGGGGTGACTCAGTTGCTGTATGAAGCAGAGACACTGTCTAGCAATGGCAAGGCACTAGCAGATAGAGTCTAACTCTGTGTTGGCACCATCAGCATGAAGCAAGATAATAAAATGAAATGGTTTAGTAATACCCACATAGAAAAAACACACTCCAGCAGCATTTATTGACTTACTGTCTTTTTTAAGCACTTCCCTGAATTGCCAATTATTTTTTCTTCAACCATCACAGTGCTGCTAAAATATTTGCTCTTTGAAAAGTCTTTGTTGATGACTGTGACCTGCCAAGTATGACTTCATGAGGTCGTGGGGTTTCACCACCACTGTATTCTCTCAGATTATTTCATCACCAAAACGAAGCTAAAGATCAGAAGCTCCAGCAGCAGCAGCTGGGATGCAGAGCTGGATTTCATCTCAAATAATGTGGCACCCACAATGCTGACAAATGCTCCAACTACTCCCCGTTGCCCTCCACAGTTCTTCAACTGCCTGGAGCAACAATCACCTGCACAGCACTTTTTCTCCTGACTACAATACAGGTTAGCAGAACTAAACCCTACAAATGGCACACAACTTTTAGCAGCTCCATTGTGGCAATCTAAGGTTAACTAAAGTTAAACCCCCCTTAGTTAAACCTCCCCTTAGAGAGGTGAGATTTCTGTGTCATTCACACAGAGGACAGCAGTTCATCAAGTTACCCATTCTCAAGACAAGCCAGGAAAAAAGTGGGGAGAAAGGACCATCACTGGATGAAGTAGTGGCATTCCTTAAATATCAGGGAGAAACAGCTGCAAGAGAACTGCCTTGCTTGGACACCTAAACAACAACAACAAAAGAACTCTCTGCTTTCTGCAGGACACAGATACTTTTCTAGAGAAGGTATGCTGCTAGACACAACAGCCTATACAATTGGGATAGAAGGTTTACTGCAAAAATGCAGTTTACTGACAAATTTTCCCCTCAAAGGGGTCAATCTTCATGCAGTAGTCCAAGACAAGAGGCCTTGTCTGAAGCCCTTCTGTTCTGGAGTTTGCCATGGGAAGGAAAGCAGTTAGAAATAATTTCAGCTTGGAGGTGGAAAATATTCTTGGAACTACAACTAGCAAAAAAAATTTTCTTCTTCCCACAGGTGCTGTGAGGTTCTTTCTCTGTTGAGAAACAGAGATATAATCTCACTCCACAAACTCCTTCATCCAGTTAAGGAAAATTCGGTCAAGAGGTAATTTTGCATGCAGGAAGCAGGGAAATTATTATTTAATTCCAGCTGCTATAGAGGAGAGAAAGGCTCTAGTTCAACTATCCACCACTGTGAGTTTCTCCATGCATGAATTTTCAATCTTCTGTAAAGTTTTTGTTTGCTTTATAAATCCTGCCCAAATGCCACAAAAGAAGATGAAAAAAAGCTTTTCAGCAAGGAGCATGGAAAAAAACAAGGGAACAAAATTAGAAAGCTAGGTCTGCCAAGCCCCACAACTGCATCAGGTTCAGACTCACACTCAATTACAAGTTTCATCCTTTGCAAACCTCTCAGCATTTTGTATCATGCTGTTATTTTTTTTTCCGCCTCACAGATGGCTCCCTGAGGTGAGGAACACATATGCTCTCCTCCACTGATTACAACAGATACTGTACTCTACCTCCATGGCACTTTTACCTAAAAATGGAGTAACATCACTCACCAGTCAGTCTTAGGACTATCTGGCCACATTGCTTTAATTTCTTTCCATATTACCTTACCAGAAAATTGATCAGAACAGTAGCTGATAAGAAGATAACTTGGAAGAAGCTCTCACAGAACTGTGTTTGACAATTAATAGATGTTGAGAATGCAGCCCCTCTGAAACTGGTGCATACTGACTGTAATTTTAGTTCTGATTTTAGTTTGGAAGCATTTCACTGAAAAAAAGTCTTATCACTGCAGCATTTGTAAATAAACAAGCCAGAATTTCACTTTGTTAATATTAAGACAAACAGTTATTTGGAGGAGGCAGAGCATGGTAAGTTTTGCTTAGTTCTGTTTTATGAAATGATAGCGTAGCTTCAAAGAACTCCTCCAATTCTGGTTGGTCAAAAAAAAAAAAAAAAATCATGCATACCATTCTGGAAGGCAGTTGTACAACAATTCCTTCAAAATAGGAAACAAGGATAATTATTTGCAACCTGCAGATGAATATGAAGTTGTCAAATCTGTGCTGATCCTCATCTGAATTTAGATTTTGTCATGAGTAAAAGGGGTCTGCTCTGTCCAGTATTGTTACTGCCTGCCATCAGAGTATTAACCTACCACATGGCACAATTCAGCATAGTCAGCAGCCTCCGGAGAAAGAGAAAGAACTCAAATAGAGAAGGAAGAAGGTCACAATACCTATCAGGTGTGAGGTGTACTCAGTAACTTCACATCTGCTCTTGCTTTGCCTGCAACTCGCAAACGCTATACAGTTTTCCCTTCAATAAAAAAAAGGGCACAGTTCCCTCTTCTAGCTCTCATCCCAAGTTAAGAACCATTATTACTCTTCATATATTACTAACAATGCCAAGTCTAGAAAACAGCCTTCTGTGAAACACATCTACATAAACAGCTAACATGAGAATGTCAATGCAGCCGTATTACTGAAGCTTGTAGTATGTAACAAGTAACCCTTTGAAAAAACAAGGGGTCTTTTTCCAGACAAAAATTAAGACAATTTTTTCTACCGAGCTCTTCATAGAATCCATTAATATATTATAAAATCATTTAGCCCTCACCACATGATCTCAGTACAGCATCCACTCATCTCTAGCTAACAGAGCTGAGGAAGAACACAAGCTGTTCTGTTTGCTTCTTTGCAATGTTGTCTCATAAGGGTGTGCTGCCTTACACTTTCACAGACACATCCTCCTGCATTTCTGACCTGAGAAAGCAACCAACACACGGGCATGCACATATCTGTACAGGTACATAGGTCTGTAGTAAAGGCATCATTACTTACTGTGAACAGCAGTGAAGAGAGCTTAGAGTGGTTTGTATTATGTCTGATAGGCTCAGAGAGCATAAGGAACAGCAGGAGATAGGTGAGATGCTGGAAAGAGCTGAGTGTCTCCTCTTGGAGGGTAAATTCAGAGTCTGATGTTGCAAAAGTAAAACCAACCCTTGTGCTGCAAAAGAGATGTGTATGCATGGGGCAGTCATGAATGAATGCACTTAACTGCCCTTCCCCGTGGTCCCTTCAAGAGTGAGAGACACCGAGTGATGATCAGAGGCACAGTATTCATGGTGACATGATGGCAAAAGCTCGGAGGAGTTCACATGCTATATGCACACTACAAGAAAGACTGGCCTGGATGTAACCAACTGGATAAATAAAGATCTTTGTAGACTTAGAGCCTTCTGTAGCACTTAACTACAAAGATATTTACAAGTTCCAACAGGCAGCTCAGCTGAGCTTGCATTTCAATCACAAATAGGCATAAAAATCCAAAGTCTTACTAATTCCTAGTTGCCCAATATGAAGCTTCGCAAATGACCATCCTTTCTTCTTTCCCACCTATTACCAAAAAAATAGTTTTCTGTTGTACAGATTAGCTACTGTTTATCAGCACAGCCATAGACACAATTTATGCCACAGAATTTCACATCCATTATTAGCCAAACTTCTGGTAAGTCTTTGCAACCTGCATCTGTACCTCTACTGAGCTGAAGGTTCAATAAACGTCCATCACAAGAATCCACTACAGCTCACGTACACAAAATGCTGAAACTATAAGCAGGAATTTTTAATACTTTTATGCTAGTCATTAAAATGATCACTAACACATGCAATAGAGAAATCTGTCTTTTCATCACGTACAAGGAACATCAAAAGCAAGCTATGGATGTTTCAGCTAGATGCATCCAAATAAAGTATCACTGCTTCTACAAAGTAAAGCAGCAAGGTTCTATGAAAACCATAGGAAAGCTCACCCTTCCAAAAGAGAAAGCCAAAAAGGGGTGAAGGAATTTGTGCAAAACAAGGCATTACACACTTTGACAGTGTATGCAAAAATCTGGTACAGGCCATTCTAGAAAACAAAATATTTCATCAAGGACAGCA
The DNA here is from genome assembly GCF_000691845.1 of Merops nubicus. Classification (NCBI taxonomy): domain Eukaryota; kingdom Metazoa; phylum Chordata; class Aves; order Coraciiformes; family Meropidae; genus Merops; species Merops nubicus. The sequence continues at coordinate 7,044 of NW_008580782.1, read as the reverse complement.
CTGTCAAAGTAGTCAGTGTTTTTCTACTTAGTTGAATGAAATGCAGGTGGTACAGCACTAAGCCTTCCTCCTGCCCCTCTGCTTTTTCTGAGTCTGTAGCTGAGTTTTGTCTTTAGAAGCAGTAAGATACCAGACAAGCAAAAATACGGAAAGCTTGAAATGGAATTATTTGATATGGCAAGCCAGCTTTTAGGGGCCAAAAGCATTCTGAAGAAAGTTGCTTCCTGCTGTCAGAAAACTGTATCATCAAGAGTAAAGAAGGGGTTACCTATTTAGATACTGTCATTACCCATTATTCTTTCTCCTTACACTATTTTAGAGTACATTATTCCTTTCCCTTTGTATATCACAAATGAAGCCGGTAGCACAGTCTGTCCAGAGTCAGTAGAAAAACCAGCTTACACTTGGGCTTTTCTTAGCATTTTCTTTCTTGCCTGAAAATGAAATCACTGACTGTATATATTTTATTTCCTTGCTAAGTAAAGCATTTAAGTCAGAAATCCTTACCTCTGGCTTTTGAAGTTGTGAGCTAATTCCCATTTATTTTCCCATGTGTTTTTACTTCCCTTCCATATGCATAGCACTAAGTGATTTGTGGATCCATTTCCTTTCATACACAATTTATTTGGCTGCTTCCACTGCTTAAATGTATCCTGCTAAGCCCACTGCCTTTGGGTCACCAGGATTCCTTTTCCTCAAGTTTTCCTCCTCTGAAAACATAACCCTCCTACCATTACATTTTATCAGACAATTTTCAGTTTCTGCTCCGAGTCGTCTTTCCCTCTACATGTACACCAGGTACGATGGCATAAGCACAGCTCAAAGCAATTATTCTTACAGCCCTAAGACCACACTCCTCCTCCTTTTTGTTCTGCATAGTTTCTTCGTTTCAGAAGTAATGCTATCTCAAGAACTGATTTAAAGGAAAGTGGTACGTAAGAAAGGCTGCTTTCACAACACATCAGCAGCCAACAGCTGTACCAAGGCTGCCTTACCAAGAACACTTTTCCCACTACAAGCTAATATTCAAACAGGAATTGCAACAACAGGCTAAAATAATTCTATCCAACTGTATGGAAAGGCCTGATTTGGTTATCTGAATTTGAAGATCACATCATAAGTGAGAAACAACTGAAACACTAAGGCACCAGTATGTAAGTACCTTTAAAAAGAGAAGGAAGACTTCTGTTTGACTGTTCAAAAGGAAAATCAAGAGCAACATCCAGAAGGCAACTGGAGTGATTATCTGAAGATCCACTTAGCTGTACCTCAGCCTTTTTGCATGTTCTGTTATTCAAAATGCAGCCACTGCTTTTCCAGTTCTCCAATTCCATTTGCCTCCTTAAGTGTCCTTGAAAGAGTCTGGACCTGTAGAAGAAGCACATCTTTGACAGCCCTGCAATTCTTCTTTTTAAAATCAGTGAGGTACCAGTTCATGTGGTGTGAAAAACAAGCACACTTACATACTTCTGAGTATAATGAACACCAAGTTGAACTTGCATTTAGGAACTTAATCCAGTCATTTTTCTGGAGTCAAGAGAAGAACACAACCAGTTCAGCTACCATACTTTAGTTTTGCTTTAACAAACATATTTGTGCACCTGATTTTGTTTCTCTCATTCATTAAAAAAAAATCTTCTAGCATAATATTACATAGCAATGTACAATACAGAAGAATCTGGTTTGAACTGTTAAATGACATTTACTCAGAAATACAGCTACATATGAAAACCACAAGTATAATGATTTAGTTGTGGCATGTTAGGAGAAAAAAAGAAATTACTAAGACTGTTTCTATTACCATATACAACTTTTATTGCAATACCTGTATTCTAAGTGTACAGATACAAATATAAAATGACCCATGACAGACTTTAAACCTGCCCAAATAGTGAACTGAGAAATTCATTCAATATTAGAGCCAAAGTTGACAGGACTTCAACTGGTGATAGGAAGCTTCCCCAGTCTCTCTCCAAGAACAACCAGGATCCACCACATTTTTGGTCCAAGATGTATGCTTTAAGTTGGCAGATGAGTCTATGAACGAGTGTATTTACCCCAGATGTGCAGCATAAACACAGAAGCAATAAAAAGAAGACTCATGACCAAAACTGGAACAGGTCCACTAAAAATAAAGAAAAGAAATGCATTAACATAAAAAAGGTCTGCTTTGTCCAAAGGCCACCACTATCAGCCAAGTGAACTCATCAGTTCATAAGCAATTGTACCAGAAATTCTTGTTCCATTCCCACAGAAATACCTTAAAGTACACAGAAATGAGACAGCCATCTCTGCAAAAACTCCTGCTGCCCCTATGTTTTTAAAGACGCAGTTTTACACACCCTAAATGTTACATAGCTATCAAGCACAATATAATAACAAAAAACCTTCACTAATTTAAGAAGTAATTAGTGGTTCATTATTACTCATCGTTGTGAAAACAGTCTCTGGAAAATTATCATCTTCACTCACTACTCAAGATAACCACCCAGGCAGGGAAATAGTCAGATACAAAAACCAACAGAGTCCTCTAGCGGCTAGGAAAATTTTGGCATAAAATTCATATTAGCTGTTTTTTCAGAGGTTTTATTTCATTTGAAAACAATGGCAGCAGTGGGTGAGAGATGGGGACTTCTGTTTTCTTGGAAAAGATCTACAGAATGTCAAAGTTAACTCCATCATTAAATCACTACCTAAAATGTAGAAACAAACAAATTTCTTAACTTTTTTCCTTCCCACTTTTATACATTGTTTAGAAATAGTATAGTGGTGTTTTTAAAAAAATGTTTAATCTTAGGGTGCATGTTGAGAGAGTAAATTAGCTGCTTCACATTAAGACACAACAATTACACACAGTTACACAATTACACTCAACCCTGCTTCATAGAGTCTCACGTCAGATTTCACGGTGTTTCTCCCAATAGCTGGTTGAAATCTTGTTATCCAGCCTGGATCACCCTCCAGGTTACTGCTTATAAGCAGGTCAATGTTACTTGAATACAACGTAAAAAATAAACTGAAAATGGATTGAAACAATTTACCAATGTATTTTCCTATGAGATCATGGCCCATGTACTTCAAATGTTCCACACTGTAACCTTACATTGAGTTTTAAAACTCATTATTATCTATGCTACTTAGATTTATTTGGGTATGGAGAACCCTGAACACAGACATAGAGCACTTAGCAAATAAACCAAAGACTATGCACACAGTGACTATGTAAGCGACCTCTATCAAGGGGCATCTTTCATTAAGCAACAGAAGGTACTTCTCAATCACCATGTTATACATATTTGAAGTTTATGTGCTACATAACATAAATCATAATGACATCAGGTGCACAAAGCTTTTATGCTGTATCTGAATTACTATTTAATTCATTTGAGCCTTTAGTAGTAGTAACACATAAGCTACTCTTTGCCAAAACCACACAAGAATAGAGGAGCACCACTAACCAGAACAGCACAACATAGAAGTAAACGTGGCAGATTGTTTCTGTGCTTGGTGGGGTTTTTAAACGTGCAGATGACATTGATCCCTCTACAGAATAATCAGCTTTCCACTACTGACACATGTATCTCATTTCCTCCAGTCCCAAGGACAACCTGCTGAAACCCTGCAATCCTCCTCCACACACCTGTATCTTCTCAGCCCGCATGCAGTTTAAATAAATAAATGGATTAAACAATTTGGCCAACTCTAGAGATTCCACACTGTGCATTCTCAGAAAGTCTTTCACAAGGCTGTGCATCGACCTGATTCTCTGTCATGGCTCCACAGGGAACACCACCTGCAGCTCTTCTAGCCAGAAAGCTCAAGATAAGATACAGGAACCACAGGTAACGAGCACCACAGAAAGAGCAGAATTTGGATTTAGTCTTCTTGTCAAAGTATGCAATGCTCAATCAGAGTTTCAGAGGAAAATATCATATCCCACTCTCAACCACATTCTCCCTTTTGCTTATATTGTTTTTAAGGACATATGTATTTTAGCATCCTTTACTAAAAGTAAATATACTTCCCTGAGGCAAACCAAATTTGCTCATTCAACATACTTAGCATTTCTGATGTACAGTTATACACAATATTAAAAATAAAACTTTTTATCTAGAGCAGAATTCTCCTGATCACAGCTAGGATGAAATAAACTGTTCTCAAGTGTTTTCAGGTAGTTTTTCAAAGTAATTTTAAAAGCTTATTTTACACAACATGACAAAACAGAAAAAAGAACTCAAACTACCACCAAGCTAAGCTTTCACACTGCCTTATGCAGTAGTGATCACACCCATATTTAAAAACAGCTTCAGTTGAAGCACTTCACTGAGGCAACCACAACCCCCCCATAACTCGTTTTCATTTTTAAGCCTAATGAATAAGGCAGAAATCATAACAAATGGCTGCTAGGGAAAAAGAAAAACAAGGCAGAAAAATACATGGAAAGCTGTAAGCAAGAAAGTTGCTCCTACGCCATGGTTCAGAAAACGTTATAGTGTGCAGGTAATCTGTAAAACCATCTCAATTTTACAGATTTCTTTCTCCCATTAAAAGTTTGACCATAGAGCTACCCATGGTTGCTAGCAAAAAACCTTCCCAATATTCTAAAACCTTAAAGTTGGGAAACACTGTGTTGCAACATAAATAGAAGGGAAAATTACATACCAACCCGCTTGTATCAAAGACTAGAACAACTGAGTGGCCCGCAACATCAAAAGTGAAACCAAAGGATTCAAAAGGAAACTTACTGAAATTGGTAATGTTGCTTTGATAGTTTGTATCACAAGTCCACTCAAAAAAATTACCTGATGGTAGACAATATCTTTTTTTCCTCAGTTTGTTTTTGTGGTTTTTTAACTGAGCTTTAGTAGACCAAAGAACACAGAAAATAGTTGCCTTCCTTATTTGCGTACATTTGCTCTAGAACAATGCTGTTGCTCATGATCTCTTTATTTTCTGGGCCTTGTCCCCTCAGAATGGAAAAAGCAAGGCCTGCAGCAGCAGAACTCCACAACATTGATGGTTTGCTGTGAAGTTTTTAAAGCATGAAGCACATATGAAAATAAAAACATGTTAAGACAACTTCAGGAAGGATTACTCACAGAATAATCACTGACTAGACTATCACCAGCACTTCCCCAAACATTCTGTGCATGCAGCCAGCAGCAGCCCCCTTAAAGAGCTACAAAATAAAACACTGATGGACTCTATAAAAAAAGAAACAATAGGGACATCCCTGCACATCTTCAGCTCTTCAAGCCACTAAGAACAAGAGAACATGGAGTGCAACTCCCGCTCAGGGCATGACTTAGCACACACCCATCAGCTGAAACACACCTTTCCCCTTGGTTACCCAAGAATTAGGCTGCAAAGCTTGTTTGGGGAACTGATCTGAATGACCCAATCTGGCCAAAACCAAAAAACTTAAGCTCTCTTCACAGCTTAAGGGATGCTACCACCAGACATGTGACCACAACATCAAAATATTCACCTTGTAACAACAGAGATACACAAGGTATCAGAATGCTATTCACTTTGCAAGCTTAGTTAAAATAATTAATCTTCAGCTTTTTAATAAAAACACCTGAGATTCTGCAAGCCTCTGACATAGTTATTTCTTTCAAGAAGAAGCACATGATATCTATTAATAAAGAAAAGGCATAAAAAGTTTTAAATAAAAAAGAACAAAAACATGCATGTAGTTGCCTAATTCACTATGACAAGCAATCTTTCCCAACTCCAAAGCAACTGTTTGCAGCTTTCAGAGACCACTTAAGGTAACAAAATACAGCTTGTACCTACCTTTCCAAAGCCATTTGAAATTTAAAACTACCCCTCTGGGTTTACAAATTAAATATTTAGTCCCAAATCTACCTAAGCAGCCATCAGTTCAGCACATTTTCCTATGCAGAGAGCAACCCTTATCTCTCAGTTCAGAGACTGAAAGATGGCATGTGCAGGTGAAATATAGAGCCCCCATCTCTGCCACCACCCGTCTATCCAACTTACACTTTGAGCCCTGGGGAGTCCTCAGTGTAGAACCGCCACATCCCACCAGTGCCCGTGGACGTGGCACGGCCTGCACTTCTTGTCCCACAGCTGGCATTCTTCCTTTAGGGGACAACAGAACGAAACAGGGACAAAAATATGTCAGCAGTCTAACAGCTTCTAGCACGACACCCCTCAAAACTTTACAGAAGCAAGACACTTGCAGCAGCCTGTAGAGCCAGCCAAGCAGAGGGCAGGAGGGCCAGCACATCACTGCCCAGGGCTACAGCCAAGTGCATCGAGGACCCATAAATTCGGCCCAGAGGAGCCCTGCCCACATACCCCATGGAGGAACACAGGTTAGCCTGTCTGCATCATCCCTCTGTCCTTTTTATGCTGGGGCTGCCCAACCACCAGCTGGAGTCACAGAATTGTTTTGGCTGGAAAGGACCTTTAAGATCATCGAGTCCAACCGTTAACCTAACACCGCCACGTCACCACTAAACCGTCTGTCTCTCAGTGCCACGTCTACACAGCTTTTAAATACCTCGACGGATGGAGACTCCATCAGTTCCTGGGGCAGCCTGTTCCAGGCCTTGACAACCCTTTCAGGGGGAAAAAAAAATAATTTCCTAATATACAACCTAAACCTGCCCTGGCACAACTTGAGGCTGTTCCCTCTTGTCCTATCGCTTACCATTTGTGAGAAGAGACTGACCCCCATCTGGCTACAACCTCCTTTTCAGGGAGTTGCAGAGAATGAGGTCTTCCCTGAGTTTCCAGGGGAGGAACAGCCCCAGTTCCCTCAGCTGCTCCTCATAAGACTCGTTCTTCAGACCCTTCACCAGCTTCTTTACCCTTCTCTGAACATGCTCCAATCCTTCAATGTCCTTCTTGTCGTGACAGGCCCAAAACTGAACCGAGTGCTCAAGACGCAGCCTCACTAGTGCCGGATACAGGGGGACGATCCCCTCCCCTAGTGCTGCCGGCCCTACAAGCACAGAGGACACGGGGGGAACGGGCTGCCCCCCCTGCGGAGCCGCTGCGGGCACCTACCTC
>NW_008580781.1:23218-45023 GCF_000691845.1 Merops nubicus | reverse complement strand
GCGCTGTGTCAGCCCGTTGCAAAAGTCACAGAAAGTCGTTTTCTCAGCCCTCCCCCGTCCCCGGCCAGGGCTCTCCGGAAACACATTGCACGCACGTTTCTTCTGCGGTGGGGTTCCCATCGCTGCAGTTCTGGGCAGCCTCCGGCGAGCTGTCTGGGCAGGAGCTGTCCCTTGCATTGCCCCTGTACAGAGAGCGAGCGAAGAGGGGCAGCCTGCCCCTCTGCTCGTCTGAACCGGCACGTAGGTGGTGATAGGTAACGATGAGGGACGCTGAAGGAGCGTGTAAGTCGTCTTCATCCACCCTGACCACTGTGGTATGTGTGAAATAATGGCTTTAATGAGCTACTGGGTGGAAGGGAGAAGGGTTTGCTGTACTTCTGCCTACCTGTGTCTCCCTGGTCACCCCGCCTGCCTCCCTGAAGGATAACTTGTTTTCAAGGAGTGTGCAGGGGGATGCCACCAGCTTCCTCCAAAGCTCAGAGGCTAGCTGATTGCTTTTTTAGCATGAGTGTTCAGAAAAAAATTCTTAAACCATGGTGTCTCCAGAGGTTTGTGGTAAGAAAACAATGTTAATTTGCCCAGTCTAGAAGCAGAAAGATGAAAAAAGAGCAAAATACATTACGTTCTTTGTTCCAAATACCTTGTTGGAGACAAGTGCCCTAAGTGGCTTAAGTGGTTTGGTTTTGTTTGTTTATGGTTGTTTATGCTGCCACAGCACTGGTGCACTATACACCACAATCCACCTATTTTCACATTTTAGTGATTGGTGACTCCAGTTGCTGCACCGGGTGTGCACCCACGCTTTATTGCATTTTCCAAAGGGGAGTGTGTCATATCAGCTTCTAGAAGAGTTCAGGATAGCTGCCTGTGTCATGGAAAAATAAGACTTGATTAACAGAGGATGTAGGAAGCCAAAGTAAATACTAGAAATGTACAAAGCAGTTAAGGTGCTGTGGATTGGTACATATGAAGGGATGTGTAAATCTGTGCGCTTGACGTGACTGATTTTAGATCAAAAGGGAAGTCATTGTGTTCTGCTGCTTTAGTTGGAGGTCCCTGCTGACAGCGTTGGAGCTATTTCCATGTCCCACTCAACTCAAAGTATCAAATATCATGAGGAGTGGGACCTGCTGCAAATACGGAAAGGCGCGTAATAAGCGGGGAAAATTGAAACTTTGAAAAGTGTGCCTGTCAGCAAAAAACTGCTGGTGTGCACACACGGCACCTCTCGGTCCAACTGCATATCCTGTGTTTGAAAAAAAAAAACCAAACAAACCAGATGAAAGGTAGTGGTGATGGTAGCTGGATAACGGGACCATCTAAAAGGCAGGAGGAATGCTTTGCAAGCCTTTGAGTCTTGCCTCAGAGCTGCTCTTACCCCTTTTTGTGTTGGTGACACACACAGCTGCAGTAAACATCTTGCAGACAAAGAAGCAGGTGAGAAGTTATTTAAGTCAGTCACTGAGACACAGACAGTTAACTTGGTTATGCAGAAAGCATGAATTATCATATCCTTACCCTGTCATTTAAAGACAAATATTTTACAGCACAAACCCCATCATTATGTGTACATATGGAAAAAAAAAAAAAAAAAAGCTTTTTTTTTTCTTCTACAGCAATCATAAGATTTTTAGACTTGTTAAGAGACGGGTCCAACTTGTGGTTAAATCCTGCAAACAAGTCTTGCTGATCTCAGGATTTTCCAAAGATTAAAATGCAGATGTCTGGTTTTCTCAAAACCCCACGAAACTTCAGAAACATTAGACCCATTCCACTCTTCCCCAGATATCTGAGCTGGCCATAAACTGCTTAAGCATCCTGGAAGGATTTCCTGTAATAGACAATCTGTTGAATGGCACTTAGTGGCTTATTAGCAATTTTGGGGTTTACATTTTATCAGTCAAAACCAAAGTTTATTTCTTAGCTTTTCCTTAACTACAATAAATTATTTAGAAGACACCCCCCCATGTGTATGCAGGTGCAGGAGTTTTTCCAGTTGTGCTGATGAAATAACACAGTGCCTTTAAAAACGTGCATGTGTAAGGGGCGTTCTGTATAGAATCATAGAATGGTTCTAGTTGGAAGAGACCTTCAGGATCAAGTCCAACCTTTAACCCGGCACTGCCAGGTCACCACTAAGCTATATCCCTCAGCACCACATCTGCACATCTTTTAAATACCTTCAGGGATGGTGACTTCACCATTGCTCTGGGCAGCCTGTTCTGACAAGCCTTTTGGTGAAGAAATTTTTCCTAATATCCAGTCTAAACCTCTCCTGCTGCAACTTGAGGCTTTTTCCTCTTGTCCTATCATTTGTTACTTTCTGAACCAAGGAAAGTAAAGAACCCTCCCAGTAAACCCTGGCATTCCTTTGGCAGTGGCCACCATGCCATCCCCAGCACTGCTTCCTACAGGAGCCTGAGGCCAAGGTGGGGAGGTCGGTACCTGCCTGCTGCACAGCCCGGAAGGTGGGCTTGTCTAGAGGAGAGTTTGTGACAGCTGAATCAAATGGAATTCATTACCCAGAGGTAAGCCTGAAGTGCTCATGCACTCTGTGTTCCTGGCAAAATCTTTCCAATGCACATATTTACATTAAGGGTTTGTACATATATTTACACTCAGGGTTTGTAGATAGAGTTACAGTGTGACAGATATCCCTAATCCAGACAAGTTGGCAGGAAAGAGGCAATATTAAGGACAGAAGAAGTGCCTGTGTGCCTGCTTGAGTGAAACCTGGAAGGTCTCAGTGGTGGGTGTGTGTGTCTTTTTCATTTACTTCAGTTAAGTTTCTGAAGTGGTAGCTGCAAGCCTTGGGTAGCCATACGGTTTGAGAAAAAGAAATACACTTGCTGATGGAAAGCATTTTGTGTATCAGGATGGAGTTGGCTGGCTCCGTGGCAAGCGATTTTTTGATTTTCTGGTGAACCTACTCCATTTTAAGCTTGGCTTCCATGGCCCTTTTGACAGAAGAACTGCTGTAGAAGGATGCTTCTGGCTTGGGCCCATCCTGGCATTTTGATTCTCCTTTGCAGAAGGCTGCTTTTTTGGCAACATGGGCCATTAGCTTTCCTCCTGTGGTTTCAGCTTTTCTTCTTGCTCTTCCACTTGAGATTTTTTTTCTTCCTTTAGTGCTTCTTTTCTGCTTTCAGTAAGCAGTTTCTGCTGATCTGCAAGTGAATTCTACTGATTTTATATAAACACCTTCCTCTGATTAACTTGGTAATTTATTTTTCAGTCCTCATTTTTCAGATGAATATCACAGGACTGTGGTTTGAGGGATGTTGGTTAGTTCATTCGTTGTTGGGGTTTTTGGAGCAGGGAGGGAAGTGGAGAGAATTAATCTCCTAGGGAAGGGACTGTTACTAATTATGCCCTGGAGATTATTTCGTAGTGGCTCAGATATAATTACTACTCGATCAAACTTGTATCTGCCATTTAGGACAAAATAAAGCCTCTCCTTCTGTATGACCCAAAACCCAAGCTGCTACTTTAAATATTCATTTGGAATGTGAAACTGCATCTGTCATTCTTACGCATCCCACAGCTCCTGAATATCTCCCACGGGCTGCAGCCTCCCTCTTACAAAACTTTGCCACCTATAGTGATACAGAGGTGCAAAGGAGGACTTTTAGGACACCTGTTACTGCTGGATTCTGGTTATGTCTTGTGAGAATTGCCTAGAAATGTATGTTGTAGGGCAGGATTTTTAACTTCGTCCAGTGTCTTTTCCAAGTTTGGAAAAGCTGGAGGTAGAGGGTAGTGCTAAATAGGTTATGAAGGTAGGAGAGGCATGACCTGAAAGGCAGAGAAGTTATGGGAGAATGACAAGAAGGCTTCTGTTGCCCTTCATTTTTTTTCCTACTCTAACGCTCATGCTTTCACCACTTCAGATCCAATCCTGGGAGCAATACTAGGTACCTTCTGGTGACAAGAAGCATGTACTATGTGAGCTGGTCAGACGATCCACTGAGTTGGTAGGGCTCATTCCCAAGTGGAGCAGATCCCCAAAAGGGATCTGGACTGAGTTTAGACACTCTATGCCCAAACCTGCAGTCCTCTGGATCCTCACACAGCTGCTGACCGGATCCTGGATGGCTACCCAGCATCTGAAGTTCTGTCTTTGAGTGTGCCCAGAGACACGTCAGCCTCAACAGAGCTGAGTAGCTTGGTGCCAGCCTCCTGCCCACATTCTGTCCTGCAGCAGCAGGTGCAGGGTTCTTCCAGATCACACTCTACAAAAAGGCTGTTGTAGGCTCTTTTCCTTTGCAATACAGCAGTACAAGGATGCTGCTGCAGCTCCTGCTCTCCTTATCCAGGGTGAGGATGCTTCCTGCTGGCACTTTGGTATGGGCTCCGTCTCCTCTTTCACCTAACAGATTTAGAGCACCTGTCCCATTCTCTGGAGCACATCTGAACTACCAGAGCTGGGTGTTTTGCAGTGGGCGCAGTCCCATGACGCGTAGAGCTGGAGGGGTTCGTCGAGAGTCTGTTAAGTGCAGTGAGCAGAGCGTGTGTGTGAAAAGGTCGAAGAGCAGGATTCTGCTGCTTGTTCCAAACGTCATCCATGTGGCTTACACATATTTTTTATGGAAGATATAAAGAGACTTTGGGGTGAGAGTCACTGCTGAAAGGCTCTAGAGAGGTCTGTGTGTCCCAGTGGCATGGTACACAGGAAATGTACAGGAAGAATGACTTTTGGACTCTCTCTCAGTGTGATCATACGGAATGACATCTCCAGGTCCATGGATAATTTGGCTTCCGATTCATTATTAGGTAAATTATAAGAATGTGGTGACAGCTGCTCAAATAAACCATTTGCAGGGAGGGTTTCACAGTTGGGTTTGACACGTCGTTTCCCAAGGGTTCAGGAAGCACAGGGCCAAACCAGGGCAGTGATGTGGAACATCTAGTACTTCACTAAAATGGGGGTAATAATTCTCAATTTACAAAGTGCATGGGAAGGGCTCATGTAACGCTGACAAGGAGTTGCTGGTACTTATTTCTTAGCTCCCTGATTTTCTACAGATTGGTACAAGAAGCACGATAAATTCCTGGTTATTAGAAGCAAAAAATATTTGGTTTATTGTGCTTTGCCTTCAGCTTCAGTAACAAAAGCCCATTTAATGTGAGGAGAACACAGCTTGTGCCTGTTAGCACCTGTCACTTGTGCGCACGAGACTGATGTCAGCCATTGACTCCACATCATCAGCTATGACATACCTTCCAGAAAGGCACAATTTGAAGTGGTGCATTATACTCTATTTATGTTCTTCATTCCAAATATAAAACCATCATAATGCCATATGTGTTATTTCAGAGGATTAAGAGTCACCCACAGGGTGTCTTATAAATTATTCCTCTTCAGCGTAGCCTTATATTATCAGGGCAGTTCAGTCACACTTCAGTCCTCTCACCTTAGTCAGTCCAGCTCTTATTGAAATCCCTGAGGTATCTTCTTACATTAAGGTTATTATCAGACCCCACACTGCCTCTGTTGTGCCCCATGCAAGCTGTTACTCAGACACACTCTTGGAGGCTGCTGGCTTTTTCCAGTTGTTTGAAAGCCAGTGTTTGTATTTTGGTCCTGAGCTCAAAGGCAGCTCCCACCGTGAGGCTGCCCGCACGTATTCATCCCCACGGTGTTTGCCTAGCCGCCTGGTGAAGGATGCAGCTCTATCTGCACAGGATAGGTGAGGTGCATGTTACACAGCCACCCCCCCCACTGTCTGGGTGAGCAGCCATGGCCCGAAGGTTTCACACAATTAACCACTCTAATTGTTTGGGTGGAGTTCAGACCACAGGAGCACTCCTCTCTATGGGTGGGATCACTCCTTCACACCCTTCTCTAAACCCGCAGGGGTTACCAGCATCCAACTTACCTAAGGTGGAAGATGAGAGAGGATTTGGGCCAACAGACAATTACGTGAAGAGATGCTTAATTCTGTCCCCTCTAGGTTGTCTTGATGCATTAGTCATGAAACTAATGACCTGACACACCGTATGTAGGCAAGGTGTGTGTGTTTACAGTGTCCTTTTAGAGACAATCTCCTCCTTCTGGGAGAATCAAGAAAAACTGTCCTGTAAATCTGCTGTCCCTCAGGACATAAATGGGATCACAGCCAAAATGCAAACATTCCCTATTACCCGAGCTTACCCAGCACTCAACACCCACCAAGTATTGACCAAGCAGACCAGTCCTGCACCTCTGCTCAGAAGGGTTTATTGCTGTAGATTTATCAGGTCTATAGGGAGGTACTGAATGTGCACAGACAGCAATTTATTGTGATAAGATGAGGCAGGAAACACTTTTCTTCCTGCGCACGGGTAGGCAGTTGTCTTCAGAAACTGCAAAAGCTGATGCTGAGAATGGACTTGTGTGTGACCTGTGCTGAAGCAGAAGTACCCACACAAGGGGCAGCTATTCTACTTTAACAGAAACGATGCTTTGGATTCAAGACTCACAGAGAAAGGGGACACTGTTCACGTGTGCTGTGCGTGGTTAGTGACTTGTAAAAAATTTCTTCACTTGAGAGGGGAGTAATTTTTGCATCCCAGATTTGGGACATTGGAGAAGACTTCAGCGAGTCCATGAACTAGATGCAGTTTTCTGGGGTACTATAGCAGAGTCAAACAGTAACCACAGCCATCCCTCAAAAGAACCTATTGTCTAGTCCACTAGTACTATGATTTTTATGTAGAGATTATTGATTTGAGGCTACAGTGTCAGAGGAAGTGATGTTCTATACTTAACACATGTGATCTCATAGGTCAGAAACCATGTGCAATTACACAAGCACTACTTAGTGGTAGTTTAAACAGTGTTTGTTAGTTGTTGTTGTTGTTATCTCTCCCAAGAGATTACTGTTATTGCTCTCTGAAGGTTGTGATTTACAGCAGTGTAATCATCTGGAAAGACTGGATTTGTTAGGCTTCCCAGATAATACAAAACCAAGTCAAGGAATGCTTACAGGTACCAAATGGACTTGAGCAAAATGTTTTTCTTACCTGAAGATGTATTATTTCACCTGCTCTCCAGCAGGAAAAGTGTTTTTTCATTGGGTAACACATACTTACTAAAATGAGAAAAATACAAAGGCGTTTCTGTGAATTCTAGTATTAGTATCATCATCTTAGTGTTACTGAAGTGTTCAGTAACAGTACAGGTGCTGCTTGATTCTTCTTGTTTAAAAGATCTCTAAGTCAGGGGGTTTCTCCTGGAACCTGACATCAAGTCTGTGAAACTCTTTGTCCCTAAAGTGGTAAAAGCTATGTACTATTTTGTCTCGAGTACGTAAACCACGTATATTGTTCAAGATTGTAAGAAGCCTTAAAACCCATAGTAAATTTTCTAGTAATAAATTACTGTCGTATTAATTTATCAGAGAGTACTTAGCCCTTTAGGAAAAAGATTGTAATTGCAGAGGGAGTTTGAGCTTTTTTCGTAACAGAGTGGGCCTACAAAACCTTTCTAATCTTATACTAGTTAATTTTTGCTTTTATATTCTTCACCAGTAAAAAGTCCTTCCTTTCGCTTACCTTCATTTCCTTGTGCTGTGGTGGGGTCTGACACGTACAGGCCTCTGTTGAAGGAGATCAAGGCACATCCCCCTGCAGGTGCCTGCTACTCCTGTCCTCCATGACAGCCCGTCTGTAGCAGCCCCATAGGGATGCAGAACATTGTGATGGGAGAAGGCTGGGAAATACAGGACAGTGAAATGCGGGGGCTCTGAAACGAGCTGGCCCAAGGCCTCTCTGAATTGAATTTTGCTGCTTTCCAGGACACAGGGCTGAGGTCATTCCTAGTACAGATGGTGGCAGAGGGAAGGGCTGGGGCAGGAAGCTTCCATGGCTACGTACAGACCTGCTGTATGAATCAGTAGTGAGCAATCGAGGCAAAAGCCCTGGAGCTCCAGCATCCTGCCCTCCCACCCACTAGAGAGGATGGGCAGGTGGAGGTAGCAGCTGCTGAGAGCTTCACTCATCAACCCCAGCACAGCCCTTCTCTCAGGAGCAGCTGGCCCCAAGGTGTGACGGTGTCCGTGCAGCACCATGGCTTGGGCCACACCAGGCAGTTCAGCTACAGCAGTTCTGCTGTCCTGGCGACAACTGCAGAGGTAGTTGCCTGCTTTGTCCTGGCCTTTGAGAGCAAGAAGATCCACCCAAAGCAAAGGGTAAATAAAAATAAATAAAAGTTACTGCATTCTTAACAAAAAAAACCAGAAAAGCCCACAGTAAGCTGGAGGCAACCCCTCACCTCCAGTGCTTGCTAGACCAGCAGTGTGGGGGGCAGGAGCTGCATGGGAAAACGGGAGCTTGGCCTCTGGTGACCAGCTTCATTCTTTCTGAGGAATAGGGCAGATGAGCAAGGGAAAAATGCTTTCCACCTGCCAAAGAGACTGAGCTTTGCCAGTTGGACTGTACCTGGCGAGTTGCTGGACAATCTCAATTCCCATTAATGTCAGTGGGACTTCTGGGGGAGCTTAGCAATTGGTATGCAGTAAGCTGTTACAGGAGTAACAGAGGAGGAACATATTAATGCAAATGCACGTGAAGCTGAAGCCATCCGTGGTCTGTATTCAGCAATGCATTCAGGTGCTACTTCGCAGATAGTAATGGTTGTGCTTGAACAAGTGAGTCCTCACCCTGACTGCTGGCTTTCTGCTTTACAGCTGTGACAGTACTATTAGTCAAAATACATTCTCCCCAAGTCTGAAATGGTATTCCTTGCTGCTTCTCTTTTCAAATTACTTTCTTTTGTCCTCTTTTCAATTTAAATTCTACTTTTTTATGGTTACGCATATAACATCCCATAAGTGCTTTTAAATATAAACGTACTTCTCAATTTTCACTTCTAAAGCTGTCAGTACAACATAGTTCAAAAGCTACTCCATGGCACAGAGGAGTTCTTCACTTATCCGTGTTTTCCCTCATATATAGCGAGGGAGGTATTGCTCAGTTCTCTCATAGAAGGCACTGATGAGAGCAGCAGGTCCACATGCTGTTTCCAAAGAGAACCTCATCAGACTGAACGATGTCATACATGTGACTGTTAGATCTTTTCTGCCCTCAGCTTCCTGCTAGAACAGATTTGTTTTGATTGTTCCACGTGGTAAACTGTTGTTGGTCAATGTAACGCTGCACAGTGCCGGAGGCTGACTCATCACTCGTGGCTGGACTGCTGCACAGCCTAACGAGTAAAAGTGAGGGACCATCGGCTGAGAAAAAGGGACGGTAGCTAACAAAGGAAGAAACATGGAAGGAAAGAAAAGGGAATGTAGCAGCCTTTTTGTGGATAGAGAGCACTAAGGTAAGAGTCACTAATGTTGTTGCCAAATCTAAGCTGTATTACTTTTCTGATCCAGATTTCATTCAGTAAGACACTTAGGTTTTGACAGTGGAATGTAGCAACACTTCACAGGAGGAATTAGCTGAGAAGCAACATCTTAACATGCAGCACAAGAGTGCACGAACACTTCTCATGGCGAGGGAACCTGGGTCCCTAAGCAGTCATTCCTGAAGAATGTTAAAAATATTTGTGGGAGAGAACAAGCTGGTGAAATATGATTTTCTGAGCTGCTTTCTGCTTATTTAAGACATAAATTATCTTACATCAGTTCTATGTGTTTTCTTTTCATAACAGCATTAAACTTCCCTTATAAACACATCTTCAGTATGTAGAGTAAGTTAAAGATAACCACTCTAGAATTGTGTACAAAGAGAATGTGGCTTGGATGCTTACTGGTATGAAGAAAGATATCCTGTCTTACTCTTTTTTTGTTCTGTGATAGTTGTAGCATTTAACTGGTATCCAGGGCTTTGCAGGATCTATCGTAGGCATGTCAAAGACTTTAAAAATTGTTTTTGTAAATATTTGATCACAAAAACTGAGGAATGGGTCCCACAGAATTTCATTGAACAATGTGTCCCATTATTGTTTTTCATCTTTTGGAGCTCAAATTAAACCAGCATTAATAACACTACGCATATTGTTCACAGAATGACAGGATGGCAGGGGTTGGAAGGGACTTCTAGAGATCATCTTGTCCAATCTTCCTGCTAAAGCAGGTTTGCCTAGTGCAGGTTGCACAGGAACACATCCAGGACAGTCTCCAGAGAAGGAGGCTCCACAACCTCTCTGAGCAGCCTGTTCCAGGGCTCCATCACCCTCACAGGAAAGAAATTTCTCCTTATGTTTAGGCAGAACCTTCTCTGTTCTAGTTTGTGCCTGTTGCCCCTTGTCCTGTCACTGGGCACCACTGAAAAGAGTCTGGCCCCAACCTCTTGACACCTGCCCTTCAAATATTGATAACCATTGGTAAGGTCCTCTCTCAGCCTTCTCTTCTCCAGGCTAAACAAACCCAGGTCTCTCAGCCTTTCCTTGTCAGAGACATGTTCCAGTCCCTTAATCACCTTCATAGCCCCTTGTTGGACTCTCTCCAGCAGTCTCTCTTGAACTGGGGAGCCCAGAACTGGATACTCCAGGTATGGCCTCATCCGGGCAGAATAGAGGGGGATGAAAACCTCCCTCCAACTGCTGGTCACACTCTTCTTAGTGCACCCAAGGATACCATTGGCCTTATTGGCCACAGGAGCACGCTGCTGGCTCATGGAAAAATTGTTCTCCCCTGGGACTCCTGTTTTTTTTTTCCTTGGAGCTGCTTTCCAGTAGGTCAACCCCAAACCTGTACTGGTGCATGGGGTTCTTCCTCCCCAGGTGCAGGACTCTACGGTGGGCATTGTTGAACTTTATTAGGTTCCTCTCCACCCAACTCTTCATCCTGTTTAGGTCTGGCTGAATGGCATCACAGCCTTCTGGTGTGTCAGCCACCCCTCCCAGTTCTGTATCGTCAGCGAACTTGCTGAGGGTACACTCTGTCCCTTCTTACAGGTCACTGATGAAGATGTTGAACAAGACTGGATGCAGTACTGACCCTTGGGGAACACCACTACCTACAGGCCTTCTACTGGACTCTGTGCCACTGATCACAATCCCCTGAGCTCTATTGTTCAGGCAGTTCTTAATCCACCTCACTGTCCACTCATCTAACCCACAGTTCCTGAGCTTACCTGTGAGGGTGTTATGGCAAATAGTGTCTACCTTGACTTCAGCAAGGCTTTTGACAACATCCATTGCTTTCCCCTCATCTACCCAGCTAGTCACACCATCCCAGAAGGCTATCAGATTGGTCAGGTATGACTTCCCCTTGGTGAATCCATACTGACTATTCATGGTAACTTTCTTTTCCTCCACATGTTTAGAGATGACCTCCAGAATGATCTGTTTCCAGAGATACAGGTGAGGCTGACTGGCTTGTCATTTCCTGGATCCTCCTCCTTGCCCTTTTTGAAGACTGGAGTGACACTGGCTTTCCTCCCATCCTCAGGCACTTCTCCTTGACCTTTCAAAAATGGTGGAGAGTGGCTTAGCAATAACATCAGCCAGCTCCCGCAGCACTTTTGGGTGGATCCCATCAGGGCCTGTGGATTTGTGGGTGTCCAGCTTGACCAAATGATCCCTAACCCAACACTCCTCAACTAAGGGATATTCTTCCTCCAGACTTTCTCTTTTACTTCCAGGGACTGCGATTCCTGGAGGCTTGCCTTATCAGTAGACACTGAAACAAAAGTGGTGTTTAGTAACTCTGCCTTCTCTGTATCCTCCATCACCAGGGCACTCATCTCATCCAGCAGCAGGCCCAGATTTTCCCTAGTCTTCTTTTTGCTGTGATGTAGTTAAAGAAGCCCTTCTTGTTGTCTTTGACATCTCTTGCCAGACTTAATTCCAAGAGATCCTTAGCCTTCCTTCTTGCATCCCTGCATATTTTGGGAATGTTCCTGTATTCCTCCCAAGTGCCAGTTCCTTTGTCCACACACTGTAGACTTCCTCCTTCCACTGAGTTTTTCCAGAAGCTCCTTGCTCAGTCCATGCACATCTCCTGCCTCCTTTGTTTAATTTCTCACTCATAGGGATACACCGATCCTGAACGTGGAGGAAGTGGCACTTGAATATTAACTATCTCTCTTGGGTCCCCCTACCTTCTAGAGTTCTAACCGATGGAATTGCTCCCATTAGGTGTTTGAAGTGGCAAAAGCTAGCTCTCCTGAGTCCAGGGTTGCAATCCTACTTACTTCTCTGCTTCTTTCTTGCATGATCTTGAACTCTACCATCTCATGGTCACTGCAGCCAAAGCTGCCCCCAACTGTCATATCCCAGACCTTCTTTTTTCAGTAGTACGAGGTCCAGCAGCACACGTCTCCTCCTTGGCTCCTCTACCACCTATCATCAATGCACTGCAGGAGCCTTCTGGACTGTGTGTGCCTTGCTGTATGGCCTTTTCAGAAAATATCAGGGTGACTGAAGTCACCCATGAGAACCAGGGCCTGTGATCATGAGGCTACTTTTAGCTGTCTGTAGAAGGCCTTATTGACTTCTAGTAATTACCATGTCTATAGAAATGTACATTCGAGTTGCAGCTTAGACACTAACTAGTCACCACCACGTGCTGCTTGTGCAGTTAGAAAGAAGTGCCCTGCACAAGATCCTGATGTTTGTGATGGTGCTCGGGTGAGATAAGGCTGCTGTCCCGTGATCAGCATCCTGGGCAGTCCAGGACTAACAAGCTATGGAACAAATCTTCCACTTGGCAGTTTTGCATGCAGGAAGAAAGCATTCCCCCAGCGAGTGGTATTGGCTTTCTGGCCATCACTCACTGGTTCAGAGAGATAAGGGAGGCAGTTGGTGGAGTATGAACGTGAAGGCTGTGTGGTTGGAGGCTAGGCATGGCTTAGCCTGAACTGAGTCCAGATTAAAACTTGACAAGAATCTAAGGCTGTGATAAAGATGCGGAAATGGGAAGACAACAGAGCAGCAGCTTGTCATAAGAAAGAGGACAAAAAGAAAGCATGAGCAGAAAACCCTCTGCCCCCTTGCCTCTGGACTTAGTTTCAGGAAATCATGGTCGTTCTGATGACAGCATTCACTTATCAGCCCCCCCACCAGCGAGAGCCCAAGCTCTCCTTCCTCTAAGGGGTAAGAGTGTTCAATTGCTATCAGTTATTTCTCTGATACCTCATGGTGCAAAGGTCAGTGTCCTGACATAGGAGTTCTTGCCTTGCTGGAGACCATCTGGGTGTCAGAATGCCAAGACAGTGGAATTCCTGCTTTGTTTACCATTGCTTTAAGAAAGTCTGGGAAATTAGTACTTTTTTTGTACAAAAAAGTACTAATTAGTACTAATACTGTACTAACTAGGAAAGGCAGAATAATAGGTTGCCAAATGAAGCTTTCAAAAATGAGTGTCACGATTGTTACCTGGTGATTTGATTCAACCCTGTTAGGCATATTCATTAGGATATTTTGAAAACAAGTTTTAGTCCAACTTTATTTATGCTGACAGTTCTTCAGTGCAGATATTTGGGTGA
The DNA here is from genome assembly GCF_000691845.1 of Merops nubicus. Classification (NCBI taxonomy): domain Eukaryota; kingdom Metazoa; phylum Chordata; class Aves; order Coraciiformes; family Meropidae; genus Merops; species Merops nubicus. Next base: position 31,601 of record NW_008580781.1, on the reverse strand, counting down.
GGCTGTTCATTTCCACAGTGCTCAGTACTGTGAACAGTCATCACAACAGCAGCACTTGGTAGGTATTTTTGCTTCACTTTGCAGATGGGACAGACTTCTTCATAGCCAAGCAGCAAGAGCATCTGGCAAGGCAGATTTAAGAGCTGGGATATCCTGGTACCTTTTCTTTAATTGAAATGACTGTTTCTTCTGAGCCAGAGCAGTACATAAAAATATACAGGGTGGAGGTGAAATCCTGTCTCTACTGAAATTAATATAATTCAGACGTTATGGTACAGATACGTATCCTTAAGGTCTAAGTTATTCTGTTCATCAAACCAAACTGCTTACAAATTGGCAAACTAACAAATATCAGCATTTATCAAAATTAAATCCATATGTTCTTCAAGTCCATGTATCATCAACTACTTCCAGATGTAAAAATCCATGGACAGTTTTAAGGAACTTCAGTCCCACAGTCAGTTTCCATTATGAATCTCAAAATCAGCACTGCTCACAGGCAATATACAACATTTGGTCTCTTCAGGAAACGATGCTTGTTGCTTTCCTTAGAGCCAGGTATCCGGTAACCACATCTGAAGGGAGCATCCGAATATAGGCAAATTCTTCTATAGTACTAAATCTTAGCTTGCTCTGGGGATCTGTGTAATTTGCCTGAAAGAGACACAAAGGCAGAGACACTATTCAAATAAAATCTCAAAACAGAATAATAAAAAAGCGTCTAATTACAAGATGACAAAACAGTGGGTTTCTTTTCCCAGTTACAGCACTGCTGTTCTAACACGTGACCAGAAATTTGTACTTTTTTTTCTTTTTCCTTGTGTCAGAATTTACGAGAAGTTAACAGACCCCTATAAAATCAAATTAGAAATGCATTAAACATAAGAGAGGGCTGAAATAGTTTCAGACAAAACACAGTGCAAAAGAAATTCCTCATCTCTCTAAACTCACCCTAGCAACTCTGTACCTTGTGCAGTCTCTCTCAAGGCAGCTCTCCAAAGAGTCAGGCTGCTGCCAATAAATTACCCACAAACAGGCTGAATTATGGGTGCTCTGATAGCTTTAGACTGATTTTCCTCTTCCTGCATACAACTTAGCTTTTAATTTACTTTAAAGTGGTTGTTAAAGCAAGGGAATCTCAGCTTATGGTTCTGTGACTGAACTGAAAAGAATTTTGAACTTGGCTTTGCTACAGATGCCTGCTTTCAGGATAGCAGCCTGGACAGCTAACCCTGGACCACGCTTCTATCCTCTGCTATATTTGGACCCTGGGCGCCCAGGAGTGGTGCCAACCTCCTTCCATCCTCTCCCCTTCCCTTTTGCTACAGAAAACTTGAGCTCCAATGAGCTCAGGGGCAGCACAGGAGGCTGGGCTAGAGGAAGGCAGGCTTCAGGGTATTTATTGCCTCTCCACTTTCAGTCTCCAGGACATCGCTGCCTGTTCAGTATTGGATTACCAAGTGCCTGCCAAGGCTCTGAAAGGGACTTCTGTACCTTCCTATAAAGGAGATGGTAGCAGGCTGCAAGGCACAGGCAGTTGAGATCCCTTAAGACATTGCTATTAGAAAAAAAAAGGCTAGGAAGAGTTTCAGCATTCCCCCACTCCTGCCACTGAAGTGCAGAGCCCTCCACCATTTATGTTGGAAAGGATCTGTTGAGCATGGTAACAAACCAGTCGATCGTCTGGCCTGATAAGATTTAGCAGGTAATTAAGTGTTATTTATATCTTGTTTCTTTACAAAGAAATGTCATGAGGTTAATTAAATGTAGTCAGCGAACAGTCAAGCCATCAATTAATTTTCAAACAAATGGCAAAGTTAAGGCATTAGCAGTAAATTTATCCCTGGTAGTAATTTTGTGGTTACAGCAGGTTATAAATTTATTTCCTACTTTAAGTCTGGCCTCATGTAAAGAAAGCCAACCAAGTGAACTGCTTTTAAAATGTGCATGATTCTGTAATAAACAAGCCAAGCAATATTTGCAGTTTCTACTGTGCACCAATCTAGGTTAAAAATATTATGGCAGTTCTTCACCATTCTGATACTTTGTTTTGGGCTGTACTGTTTGCACACACATGTATGTTTGCAACGTTTGTGATAACCAGTCATTTATGCCATGACTTCAGTCTGAAAACAAATTCTACCTCTACTTTAGCAATAATTAAAACAGATTAGAAAAGTGAAGTAAAGTGATTTTGTGAAGGAAAACCTCTGTCATGTTTAGAAACTAAGTTAAAGGCCACAGATACTTGCTCTTCAAAAACAATAAACTGGTTATCTCAGGGGGTTTCCATAGTAACAGGGCTGATCCATTTTCAGAATAGGAAGAGAAATAAACATTTGAAGGTGGTTTTTTTTTTTTTTTAATAATCTGCTTTATAATAAATTACTCTGTTTTGCATGTTAAATTATCTAAATATCCAACCTGCAAGTTTGGAGATACTAGTTTTATTTTGCAGTGTCAGTTAATAGCTTTTGAATTCTAGGCTGCCTTACAAATATAAATTGGCTGCTCTCCTTAGACCATTGGTAAACTTAATTCCATTTGTGTTACACACAGAAATAGAAGAGGATCAGTAGAATTCAATTGTGGCACTTAATTTAACTGCAGGTATCCTAAAGAGAATATTTTAATACACCTCTCTTTTTTTGTACCTGCTAGACCATTTAATTCTTCCCTAAATGGGTAATGCTAAGTATTTTTTTTTTTCTTTCCCACAGGCAATCCAGCATTCTTATAGAAAATATGTTATTACACAAATGCTTTGAGATTTTACACAGAAAATACAGGGACGTTTTTCTTATACTAGATTAAAAAAATATTATATTACCCTACATATCTTTCTACTAGGATATTATCTTGAAAATATATTTAGTGCTTCTTATGAAACGTTTCTACCTTAGAAATTTAAAGGACATGCTGTCTCAGTTATCTTAATAAAAAAGGTTTTTTTTAAACATGATATTTTTATCATAGTCTGGAAAAAACTTGCAGGCCAGGTAAAATAAGAAACTTGATTCACAATGCAATTAGAAGATGGAAAACTAAGGAGGAAAAAAAAAAAAAGAAAGTGGAAAGACAGAAAAAGGAAACAAAGGCACCACTGAATGGCTTCATATATGGAAAGGAGAGTATCTGCACTGAGCTAGAGTAGTTAAGGTACATACATCACTGATGGAAAGCAGGAGCTTGTAAAGAAAACCGGAGGTAATGAGAGGGAAACTCTTATTTCCTACAGCTAAACTGACCCTTGGCTGGCAGGGACATGGTGCTCGCTTCTATGACCTGCATCACCATCTTGCTAAAGGTACAATGACAGACTAGTTTTGAAATGCATCAAAGGCCAGTGACAGGAAGCGTTGCTTGGTTCCCTGGAGATGGGGCAGCAAAGGCACATCTGTCCTTACGCCCACTGCCCCACACAAGCCCCTCACAGGTCAGAGATGTTGCAGCAACTCTAGTAACACCTGGTGTGAATGCTACTTGTACTTGCAAAGCTACTCTAAGGGGAAAGGATAGGAAACAGATAAACACCAGTAAGTGACCCAGTATGGAATTTTTGCTATTCTGGTGAAATCTACTCATTATTATTTCATATGTCCTCCTATCCCTCCTTACCCCATCCAGTGCATCTTTATATACAAAGTTCCTTATCCAGCTGACCCATGCTCCTTGTCTGAAAACAAGTTGCTATTATATCAAGGCAATACTCTTCCCAGTACAAGACTAAGTCTGCCTGGCTGGAGAGAATTATTTTCCCTAGATTTGTGAGCAGCCTCTTCCATCTGCTGTCTGCTAGTTCTCCTGCGAGGGAGATGTTGCTTTCTTATTCCCTCTTGAACACCAAGGGTTACCAGCCTCAATGCAAGCAACCCACTCTTTTTCCAAATCATGCTCAAAGGCACAGGCTGGAAACACTCCACCTCCTAGGTGCCTTACTGAAATGTGTAACTTAGAAAAAGAAGCAAAGTCTAAGGAAGGAAACATACGCTACCAAACCAAGAAGTGAAATGTTGGGATGTGCAGGATTACAGTTGGCACTATAGCTGTTCTTTTGATGCTCTGCACTGTATATCCACTCTAAGGCAATCCTTAAGCGTACAACTATATTTTTCCTAGTGGGGACAGTGTACAGGGTGCAAGGCGCTGTGTTAACCTATAACACAAAAATGTATGTATTTATAGGCATCTCTGTGAGGTGAAAGCAAGCATGTGAGGTGGGCTCGTGCCCTGTAGATGAGAAACAGATGAAGCTAGGGGAAGGGACCCAGCAATTCTGAATAAGGCTCTCTGATGTTATAAAGTTTTCATTATTGTAGCTATTTAGTGTAACCACTACTTAACCCTTTTTATAGTCCAAAACACAACATTCCTATTCAGTTATAATAAATGCATAGGCTTCTGCAAAATAATTCACTGGGTGCTGAAGGTAAGAAGTGAAAGATATGCTGCTACAAACACCAATTTTGTTTTAAGTAATGTTATTCATGCCACATAGGAACAGTGTCAGCAGCAGATACAAAATTTTTGTTGGGCGGAATTCCATTACTTTACTCCAGTTTTGTGCCAACAGAGTCTTTGGGCAATTCAGGTGCCAAATTTTAACTACTGAGACTTTTTAGAGCACGTGAAAACTGCATCTAAATCAATTGTGGTGGGATTTGCTTTTTTTTCCTTCTTCTCTTTTCTTTAACAAAACCATGTAAAGGACCCCATCTGTGACACACAGGCTATACATCTGCCAAACCCCCAAGTTCCAGCTCTGAAGCACTGGGGTATTTCAAATTCTCAAAGGTCCATGCCAAGTGTCTGTCTCAGGCTGATTGGTTTGAGGGAAGGTTTGAGAGCAACGATAGCAAGTTTGTTTTTTTTTTTTTTAACCTGGGCCAATCACTATCATTTTGCCCAATCTCATTCTTGGAAATCGCTAAGACATCTTTTTAAAACTTTCTTGAAAAGATATAATTAAATTAATCAGCCCCAGGCAAACACTCAGCATGGAAAGTTTCAGTCTGTGTAGTTCAGTCCTGGCAGTTAGCAGTCATGGAGCCTGTGAGCTACCAGCTTTCACTGCAACAGCCAAAGAATCAGAAATGATGGGGACCAATGCAGATTCTACAGCTGGGAACATGGTGTGATAGCAGCCACCTGGCAGGACAAGGTGTTTAATCTGTCCTGACATCAACTCACAACCTAAGGATTTTGTGATGTAGTGACAGCATTTGGGGTTTGGCCCTAAATCACTGGATTTATTTTGTTGTGGAAACTGAGATTCCAGTTTTGAAGAGGGAAAATAAAATAATTACCGGAAGTCCTGAAATGTCCGAATATTTCTTGGCAGGCTTAAAGGAAGGAGGAGCATCAATATTAAAATCTAGGGGGAAAGAAAAAAAAAAGAAAAGAATAAATTCAGTGTGTTATACGTATTTTAAAGCGTAAACCCAAAATGGAAATGGGTAATAGCACTTGTTTAAAATGGTGCCTTTACTTTCTGAGGTCTCCCTTCACTAGCAACACTAAGGCAAAGAAATATGAAGTGGCATTACCTCTGAAAACATTTAGCCTTTCTGCACAATAAACAACAGCCTGATCCTGCTCACCCCTCTAATACAAGTTCAGTAAGCAGAACTGCCCTTCCCAAAAGGAAAAATGCAAGAGCTATTTGAAAGGTGCTGATTTCTTCCAAGTTTTAACGAATTCCCTTGCAGTCAGTTATTTGCAAAGAACAGCCATTATCATATGCATGCTGTATGCTAGGACCACAAAACATTGCTCAAGATTGAAGCTCTGAAATACTATAATCCAGAAAAGCAAAGTAATCTTTTAAATCAGTTAAATATTTAAGCATATACCACTTTAAGCCCAGTCAATGACCTAGAAAATCGTCTCAATGTTTAAATTAAATGATGGAAATTGCTGTTCTTTGGTGCCCTTTAGATAGCAACTCTCATTCATAACCATTTTTAAGATACAGTTGGTACGTTTAAGTAGCTAAATCCTCAATTTTGGATGATTACAAAAATATCTTGTACCTGACTCACTTCTTTCCTCCCTCCTTTCCCTTGCACCTCATTCAGATGCTCAGATCAATTCAAAAGCTCCATCCATATCAAATTTCTAACTTATCGCCTCATAATTCAAAAGACACTAATGCCACAGACAGCTGGTTTTAAATATGCAACTGAATTTCTTTTCCCACCTTCTTAAAAAAAATCCCGTAAATTTACAGTTGCAAGCAGAACGTAACAGAAATTGCAACATCAGCAGATTGTCAGTTACAATAGCCAGAAACGCACAGTAGTCTGCATTTTTCTTTAACAGTTGTGTCTAAAACACTTAAAAAATGGCAAGCTATTTTTGGATAAAGCACCAAGTCTGACAAAAAGTATATGCATATGCTCAATTCTGAAGAGCCTTCACTTGCTTAAGTAAAATCTGAGCATCACATTATGCCTCCAGCTATGTTCAATAATATCTTACTTTACGAGCAGACTTGAATTATATCTAGATTAAGACCACTGCTGTAACTCTGCTCCTGCAGATGGACACTAGCTATGGCTGCTAATCAGGACTGCTAATAGTGTCATTTCAGCTGTGCTGAACTAAATAGGGGATGTAGGGTTTAAATCTCCCAGGAATCTAGGATAAGGAGCTGGATATTGAATCTTGGGCTGAGGTCTAAGCTACTGCAGGTACACAGCTTAGCAGAATCTATTTGAAAACAGTTCAAATGCAACTAATCAAGCAGCCGCTACCCATCAGAAGACACTGGGGCTGTATGCAGATGGGGAGGCCCCTCACCACTGACAAAATACTTCATGGGAATAAGGAGTTTCTGACTTGGTTTGGAGAAATAAATTTCATTTATTAAACTCTCCCCCCGAATGTATTTCACCTTTGTCACAATACTCCAAATCATTTGCTTTTCCCTGCTTTCTACTTCAGGGCTGGCAAGTGTGACTGGACTGGTCTTAATGTACTACTGGACCCTATTCAAGCAGCATACTGCATGCACTGATGAAATGATTTAGGTTTGTTTTAAAGAAAGTTATTTGTGTGGATTTTATTATTTATAAATACATGCAAAGCGTCTAAGCAGCTTACAGCTAGGATCATTTAGTTGCCATGGCAATGCCCTTTCAGAAGCAAGAATCTGTTTTAGGTTCTTCCAAGTTCTGTTCTTCTTGCCAGCTGCTGCTCCACCAATGCCGGAGTGCTAGAATTAAAAATACAGTGTTTAAAGAACAAATAAAGAAATAATATTATTTCAGAGCATGACACTTCTATTTCATAGACTTTCTGATAAGCCTCATCTTGTCATGAACCATTTGTTATCCTCACTTATTTCATCAGTAGGGTAATATAGTGTACACTTTAATCTTGGCTGCAGGAAAAGGAAGGCAAAGCTTTTTGGACTGTGTCACAGCTACGATGTTTATGATTAATGGAAGGAAATGAAAATCTGCTTTTTACATGGAAATAGAAAATCTGTGTGGCTAGGTTTAGTCTGAGATTACAGGATTCTGTTATGTGCTTCCCATCGTATTAGAACTTATTACTAAGAAATTGTGTCAAAAATCGTTGATTACATGGCTAAATTCCCTCTCTCTTTTTTATGGCATACTACAGGTGCAGCTCTAGCTCTTTTACAAATTATCCATGGCTGTAGAAAACACAACTGATCTTGCAAAATGTAAAGAATACTATGAGAAACTTTCTGGAAATGTTATTTTTCTCTGAAAGGATAGAAGACAGAAGAATAGAAAAGGAGTACTAAACAGAATGTTGGCTGCCAAGACAATTTTGTATTTTGAAAGGTACACTACTGGAAGGCTTGCCACAGGTACCATAATGGTAGTTTCAGTTACCAAGCGTGATTGCTACAGAGTAATTTATTTATGTCCCTCCAGAGACGGAAGCTGCAAAACTGTGCTACTTCTGACTGATCACAGGACACAGATTTACAGCTTTACTTCAGAAAAGAGAATGTTCTTACAATTAGAGAGTTGTTGTTACTTCTGTTCATAATTACTACCTGCCACATCAGTCTCATCAAAACTCAGCAAAGTCTTGCAAACACACTTCTGCTGTGATTGGTTTATAAACTAACCTGTTAAGTTGCTGAGAATGACAGGACAAAGGATTCAATGAGAAAGCTTTTTTTCTGTAGATGGACGATATATTCAGAAAAGATGCTGATAAATTGATGATGTACTGGGTTTTGACAATGGATGTCCAATGTGGAAAGTACATGCAAATGTTTGCTCTGAGGGTAACACCTGAAATCTAGAGATCATTGTAAAATAGAGACTGCTGGAATATAGAGACAAATGGATGGATTACTACATTAGTAACTGAAATTTATTACATTAATTTTACCCTA